>NC_142532.1:20777378-20924878 GCF_964205215.1 Stylophora pistillata
AATCATAGTTAGTGATGAACTGAGTTTTATTTACATTCAAAGGATTACAGTTGATTTCTGACATATTAAACCTTTAACCCTAAAGTCAGGCAAAGAAATGATGATATATATAATTCGGAATGTTCCTGATGACTTCAAAACTTTTATCAGGCCATATCTCTGTATGACTAGAAACTTATCGACCGACCAAGGGTTCATATGTACTTTATGTATTGAGAACAAGTGGGGTCGAGTTTTTTTCAGAGGCCTTGTCAAATAGCTACAACCCTAGATGATACAACAACAATTTTGTCAAAAGAATCAACCATGCAACAAAGTTTTCTCTATACAATATGTTAAACAGTTCTTCAAGTTATGGTGTGTTAAATACATGGTAAAGATAGAGGAGATTTTAGCGACCACAGAACTTTCAATCCACGTTTACCGTCAACTGCCAAATGTGGCGTTTATCGTGTACACTCTTATCAGTGTGTCACTGATGACATAAAATCCAGTTCAGATCTTTTTACTGAAGATAGAAAACTGCCATCTTCAGTTGTTATGGCTGCATGACCGTTCTGCAAAATAGAATATATAGTTGATCTTTCTCAGCCTAATATCAGTATGTGTATTCTCCATACTGTTCTATTTACATTTCCTATGACATTTCCATATGATCAGTTCCTTACTTCTCATGAGCTTAATGTTTGATTCAGCAGTAATACTTGCTGGAGAATTTAGATGTTAGTCACCCTGAGATGTTAAAGGGTGTGGCGCTCCGTTAGTTTTAAAGTCTGTCAGTCTTTCTTGGTTTTGAAGACTAAGAGGACAACTACTTTGATTACTTCCGCTCATTTAAAATCAGTTTCTTTGTTCATTTCAATCCCAATAATAGGTGTAACAGATTCGGTGAAATGTCGATCAAAACCGTTATTGATTTACTCGGGGATAAATCGTGTGACGTCAGAGTGCTCAGACTGCTGTACAGATTGTGAGTCTGCTGTCTGAATGAAAACAGAAGAGTGGCGAATGTTCCTTTCCGAAAGTACAAATCTTAAAGAACGCCGTCTCGCATGTAAAGCCAAACGTGGATATTAGAGCTTTTTATCTGTCAGTCTGTAGCAGGCTCTCGGTCATTCGTTTCTCAGATAACCGCAAACGGCCGTTTGTGGTTAACTCGCCTTTTCTCTCGTCTTTGCTGACTGGAGACTGGAGCCGACTTCTTAGGTCTGCATCCACCTCCAACCTCCCCTGAGACTTATTATTAATATATACTCTTTTAGTTTTCTTTGACAACAGGACTATGATCGCTTGAGATCTTAGCCGCACCTCTAACTGGCTAAAATCTATTAGTTTAGTCGAGCTTAAGGATTAAATGGTTAAATAAGACAAACAAGAAGTGGAACCTTACGTGAAATGTTCTTGATGCTTTCAGTTCGGTGATTATATTTTTGTTTCAAATTTCGATCTCCTTTGACGGGATGTCCATTGTTTCGTACTGATATCGATTCTTTTCTATAGGTTCCAGCTTTACTGATTTAATTTTTCAGCTTGAAAAATGGTGAAGTAAAAACGGTAGAGTGAAAGAAAAGCGATCCTGTGAAAAATCCACAGTGGTTGGGCGAACAGCCACTTAAAAAAAAACAACAAAAACAAGAACAAAAATTGCCAAAACCGAAATCTTGGCATCTGAGCTAACTTACTTACCTATACTGATTAAAAAAATGCAAATTTGCGACAAAAAGAGGGGTGAGATGAGATCTCAGAAACAGAACTAGTTCTGTTGACCAGGCCTTGTGTGAGGAGGCAGTAACTCTATTAATTCCATTGTTACTACTCTTCCTCAATACTTACTTAGGCTGCGTAGTTTTCAGTGTTTAGTTTCTTATTTCGAAAAAAACCTCAACGTCGGATGGAGTAAAATAATATGCTCCTGTGAAAAATCCACAGTTTTCGCCCGAATAGCCCGAGGGGTTGGAGTAAGTCTGGCCACACTCAGTATATGAATGTTGATTGCTGTTAGCGTTATCGTATATCTGGATGTCATGTCCCACACCAAAAGTGGGTCCGTGGGAGGAACATCTGTACATGGCGTGCTGCTGGTTTTGGTATTGTGTCAGCTTCACAGGATTGTATCCGTTGGCGTTGTAAAGAGAGAAAACAAAAGCTTTGCTGGCTGAAGAATAAGCACAGGGACCTAAAATAAAGAGTTAAGGACTGATCATTATTTGTCACCTTGGGGAGGGGAAGGGAGGGGGGGCTAAGACTTGGGGAGGCGGATCACATAGTTTTCAAGACAAAAAAGGGGGATCAGTCATCACTGAGAGGCACTAAGGCGGGGGACCATGAAAAAAGGAGAAAATATCTGAAGCGATGGGATCAATTTATCACCTTTTTGATGATCTCGTATTTATTGGCTTTGTATAATTAATGGTGGCTTTTTTTTTGTTTTTCTTTGGATTAACTACGAGGACTATAAGACAAGGAGCAATTTTATGATTGAGAATTTCGCGCCGGTGTGTTCAGTAAAAACGTTTGAAACTATGCGAACGTAAAAAAGTTTTCATGATGAAGAATTCAACTAGAACCGAGCAACTTAATTTGTTTAAGTAAAAAAATTAAAAAACATAAGAGCATATTTTTACCTTTTAAAAGGAGCACTTGAAATATGGTCCAAAGTATTTTTGAAAGACATAATACATACCCCAAGGAGAGAATTAACTAAACATCCTTTGTCTCAGCTCTCCAATGCGAATAATGTACAAAACAAAACATGTAGAAATACCACGAAATAGGAATGCCAGAGTTGAATCAAATCAAAACGAATCATCAAAAATCAAATCAAATCCGGAACAAAACTTTTAGGTTAAAACGCGTCCCGAACGCGTTTCAAGCCATTTAAGAGTTTGTCTACTTCGAAAACACTTGTCACAGTCTACAGTGATATTTTTTTGTTCTAAGATGCACTCATTGGTACAAGAAAAGTCCATGACTAATCGATCTGTTATCTGTTTTACATGTGAGAGATGTTTGCTTGTCTGTTACTCACTGCTTGTCCAGGACACGTCAGTATATCCACCAAAGATATAGCTGTTCACTTTGATGATTGTCACGGTGGGTCCCTTCCCATCACAGTTACTGTGAAATGTCGAAGCTGCCCAACCGTCAGTCTTCGCGTGCCAACACCTCACAAACCTGCTCCGTTCTTTACTGATAAGGACTGGGTCCAAATACGAAAACAGCACCTTCAAGTACTTGTTGTAATCAAGGCTTCGAATTATGTCGGACAAACCGAGGCCTGAGGAGGGAGACACGAAAAGTAAAATTTACAGTTGGCTAAATAAATGGATCAGTTCTTATAGTTCTTGTTGGTGGAGTCGCATCAGAGCTCGGAATCCGAAGGTCTGAGGTTCGATTTAAAATGCCAAATTGGAATATTATCTTTGTCCCACGCTCGTGAGAAAACAAAAAGAAACTTTCTCATTTCTTTACCGAGCTCAGATTAAAACTTACCATCTTTCTTATTCTATTTACAAAGGAGGATGTTATTCCTTGTTTCACGACCGTGAGAGTTTTCCACGAAGACTCGAGCCCAAGATCTTCTCATTCACTGCGCGAAGTGCTTACCACGCATGTGATCCCATTTAAACTCAAAATTTCCTGGTGAGTTTAATTTGTAAATACTACGACTAAATTCCACATAAGCACAGATTTTTAATTTTTTGTAAAACTGAGAAACAAAAAGCGCAAAATACCGACTTAATCCGGGCTGAACTGTCTGATTCGGCCCAACTCGGTGATTCAAAATTGATTAATTTAATGGCAAGAAATGGATGTAGATCGATTTTTTCCCTAATTTAGGTTATATACCCTGATACTCCGAAACTTAGAATCAGATTGTTCTCTATTGCTGCCACAATAATCTGAATAGTATTTCGCTGCTGTATATAGTTCAGCGCATGCGCTTTTAAGCGGTATCGCTGAACGTTGCCACAGATTTATTTAAAGCTTATGTAATTTGTTTTTTCGTACATTAACGATAGGCTATTAAGTGTTTTAGTACATTAATTTACCTATTTCAAAGAAAACTTCAATGTCAGATGGAGTAAAATGACGACTTCCTGTGAAAAATCCACATTGTTCACTCGTCGAATAGCCCGGGGGGTTGGAGTACGTCATGCCCCATTCAGTATAAGAGTGTCCATAACGGTTTGCATTATCGTATATCACGATATCATATCCAGTACCAAAAATGGGTCCGTAAGAGGAACATCTGTACACGGCGCAGTGCTGGTTTTGGTATTGTGTCAGCTTCACAGGATTGTATCCTTTGACGTTATAGAGAGAGAAGATGAATGCTTTACTGTCGTAAGAACAACCTGCACAAGAACCAGCTGAAATAGAAGAACAATGTAGTCGTGCGTTTAGAAGTTCGAAGAAAACATGAACCCCATGAAAGGGGAAAGGGATCATTTTTATCCTGGCCAAGACGGGTAATTTTTTTTTCAAGCTAGAGGTTTATGAAAGGGAAGGAGAGATTCTACGAGTTTGGCCATAGAAACAAGCACGAATAAGAATTATGGAAGATTTGAAGGGTCACTCTGAAGAACAGCGAGTATGACCTTTTGAAACTTTTGAGTCTCAGTGTTGTTGCCGATTGCTATATGTTTTAAGATGTTATGTTGTTTTGCAGGTGTATCAAGTGGCAAACATTTCAGTTGATGATATATGTGTGAAAAAACAAAAACACGAAAATGAAATGGTAAAGGCTTGAAGCTCATAGCAGAGGAGCATTGTTCAAAAATTCATCGAGCACCGCCTCTACTCTCTCAAACTCCCAAAAGAACCAGGATTGATTTGATGGAATCATCTCATCCTTCTAAAATAGTTTGATATACCTACCTCCGCCCCAAGACACGTCAGTATATCCACCAAAGATGTAGTCGTTCACTTTGATGATTGTCACTGTGGGTCCCCTCCCATTGCAGTTGCTGTGGAATGTCGATGCGGCCCAGCCGTCTGTGTTAGCACGCCAACACCTCAAAAAGTCAGTACGGAATGCCCTGGGAAGAACTGGGTCTAAAAATGAAATCAGCTTTCCCAAGTATTTGTTGGGGTCCAGACTTCCAAGAATATTAGATGTACCAAGGCCACCTGTGTTCGTGAACAAAGCTCGAATGTGAACTATAATTACAGACGTCATAGAATAAAGAAAGATGTTATTCCTTCTTTAACCGCGGTGGGAGTTTTGCCAAGAATAATCGCGCCCCAGATCTTCTTACTCACAGTGTGAGGTGCTCACCATGTAATCCTATTGAAACTCAATATTTCCCCGTGAATCTGCAAATATAGCAACTAAATTCCATGAAAGCACCGATTCTCAATTGTATGTAAAACGGAGAAAGGAAAAGCGAAAATGTACCGAATTCAGCCGGATTTGATCAGACTCATTGATTCAAATTTAATGGCAAAACATATAATTTCTTCCCTGATTTAGTTGATATACAGCGAGAAATAATTCCATCGCCATTGTTGCAACAATAATCTGAATAGTATTTCAGGACATGCGCTTTTAGTATCGCTGAACACTGTCACGGATAAAAGCTTATGTATTCATTTTTCGCACATTAATGATAGGCTTTTCAATGTTTTCGTACATTAATTTACCTATTTCAAAGAAGACTTCAATGTCAGATGGAGTAAAAGGGCGACCTCCTGTGAAAAATCCACATTGTTCACTCGTCGAATAGCCCGGAGGGTTGGAGTACGTGTAGCCGCATTCGGTAAAAGAGTATCCATTGCGGTTAGCATTATCGTGTATCAGGATATCATGTCCTGTACCAAAAATGGGTCCGTAAGAGGAACATCTGTACACGGCGCAGTGCTGGCTTTGATATTGTGTCAGCTTCACAGGATTGTATCCTTTGATGTTATAGAGAGAGAAGATGAATGCTTTACTGTCGTAAGAACAACCTGCACAAGAACCAGCTGAAATAGAAGAACAATTAGTCGTGCGTTTAGAAATTTCACACAAACATACATACTTTGTTACAACTTCCCCAAAGAGGAAATACAATTAAGGTAAAAATTAATTATACAATTAAGCTAAAAATTATATATCAGACTTAAAATAGAGCAATGACTTAAATAGCGGAAGTGCTAAGGTTACTTAAGACGCGAGACCTAAGGCGGCGTTTAAACACATTAACCGATTCACAAAGTTTAAGATCGTTAGATAAGGAATTCCATAAAGTAACTGCTCTATAGAAAAAGGTCCTTTGGCCACTTGCTTTTCTAAATCGAGGTATGTTAAGCATTTGAGAACTTCGCGTTCTACGATTTGTGACATCACATCGCCTAATGAATTGTGTAGATAAATATTCAGGAGCACAACCAGTTAGACACTTAAATGACATTACGGCATCACTGGCAGCCAGCGTAGTTCCTTTAAAGTTGGAGACACATGATCGTATTTCTTCTTCCACTTACTATGCGGCAGGCAAAATTCTGGACTGTCTGTAACATTTTAAAATTTTTTTGAGAAGTATTACTCCAAACGCATGAGCAATAAAATAATTTACTGAAAACGAGTCATAATTAATAATAATTTAGGACTGTTTGTCAAAAGAGTGCTTAACTCTATTGATTTGAGCTAAACGTGACATGCACGAAGAAACTGTTTCTAGAATATGATTTCCGAAAGTTAAGTTTGGATCCATAATTACACCGAGGTCTTTAGCGGTTGTTGCAGGCACAAGATCTTTCCCGAAAAGGGACAGATTAAAATCATCATTCACTTTTGCAATGTTTTGTCTGCTTCCAAAGATCATTAGTTTCGTCTTGTCTGGGTTCAAAAGTAGTTGGTTATTAAAGCACCAGTTCCGTATTTTAAACAGATCCTGATTTATTTTATCCCTGGCCCCTCTCTCCTCGTAGAGTGCAAAGGATAACAGAAGTTTGGTGTCATCAACATAGCATTGTGGGGAGCAGAACCGTGGGATTGACGGTAAGTCATTAAACACGAAGGCGCGCTATAAAATGAGCCTTAGGTCCCACTGGACCATTTGTCAATCAACCGTCGTGTGATGTAGAACTCTTAGAGTCAAGTCAGCTTGAGCTAAAGCTACTCCAAAGCAGTGAAAAGCGGGCGCAATCCTCAAAATTGTTTTATGTCTTCATCACATTACAAGAATATTTGAGATTTGTATTTCCTTTCTCCAATGGAAACTGTCTTTATTTGTGGCGGTAAATTTGAGATCGAAGTAGGTGGTTCGCACGTGACCTCATGCCACCATGCTGGTGGAAGTAAACAATAGATATCTCATTAGCTCCTTTTGTTCGGCTACCAGCATTTAAATTTGACCCGCACACGTCAACGGGGAGTGACAAATGAGCCTAGGTCTTCCCAGGGAAGACCTCCTTATATAGCGCGCCTTCGTGTTTAACGTAAATGCTGAACAAGAGCGGGCCGAGTATACTTCCTTGAGGTACGCCATTTCTTACTTGCATGCGATCTGACAGAGTAGAGTTGATGCGTACAACTTGGTGACGTGCTGACAAATAACTTCGGAACCATTGTAAAGCATTTGTAGATGCACCGACATCCTGCAGTTGAGCCAGAAGAGTGCCGTGGTGTAAGCTATCAAAGGCCTTGCTCATATCAAGGAGGACTGCTGCAGTTAATTGCTTGTCGTCAATAGCACACAGTATTTGATCGGTGGTGTGAATCAGTGTAGTCTCGGTTGAGTGGTGTTGTTTATTCCTACTTTGCTTTGATGTTAAACGCTCCTTTGAGACTAGATAGGTTGTGAATTGATTAAAGGCTGCTCTCTCACAAACCTTTGACAGCACTGGCAGAAGAGAAATGGGCCTATTGTTATTCGGCACCTCGTGATCTCCACTTTTCAGAACTGGTGTCACCTCGGCTAGCTTCCACGCATCTGGGAATGTATTGGTGGTAAACGAGGCGTTAATGATGGACGTGAGAGAAGGCAGAATTGCGGGAAGGCAATCTTTGATAACTCTTACCGGAATTTTATCGATACCAGGCGCCTTGTTTGTTGCCATCGAATTAACAATGGCTTGTGCTTGTTTGCACTCTATAGGATTAAAGGTAAATTGTTTAAAAATGCAAATGATCTCGGAATGAACGGATTGTTGTTGAGCTCAAAGTTAAATTTTAACGCTAAATCTCTGATTTTCTTGACTGTATTATCGCCAACGCCTGCGAAAAAGGAATTGAATTCGTTTGCCACAGTTTTTTCATCTTTACTGTAGGTTATTTGTGTTTTCGACTTATTAGGTATGCATGAACGGATTGTTTTCCAGATAGAGTTCGTGTTGTTTTTATTGTTTTTAATCTGCTCCATCACAAATTCTCTTTCCGCAACTCTGATTTCTTTTTTAACCTCGCGTTTAAGATTTCTATATGCAGACTAGGCATAAGGATCGTTGGTCTTTCGTGCTATTTTTCTCCAGTCTTCTCTTGCTTTCATCAATTGCCTAATCTCATCTGTCACATAAGGGAGTGGTCTTCCACGTATTTTGATCTTTTTGATGGGTACATGTCTATCCACTATATCACAAAATAATTCGTTAAACGCAAACAGTTTATCGTTGACATCATCAAAAATATCAAAGACTGACCAAGGGGCTTGTTCGATATCCTTGTAAAATGCCTTAGGTTGATAATGTTGAAAGCACCTGGTAGTGATGTACACAGGCTTGGGTCGCTGTTTCTTTAGCCGGAGTATGGCATACACTAAATCGTGGTCGCTGACTGAGCTCTCAATAACTCAAAAAGCTAGAGTCGCTCTCGGCTATCGCCTCGAGCGACTCTTACGCTTCTTTCGTGCTTAGCAACCTCCCGCGTGCATCCATAACTCGATAGTGTACGCTGTGGTGTCTACCATTTGTTAATTATGGAAGATTTGAGGGGTTACTCTATAGAAAAGCGAGTAAAACATTTTGAAACTATTGAGTCTCAGTGTTGTTGCCGATTACTTTATGTTTTAAGATGTAATGTTGTTCTGCAGGTGTAACAAGTGGCAAACATTTCAATTGATGATGAGTGAAAAAACCAAAACGCGAAAATAAAATGATAAAGGCTTGAAGCTCATAGCAGAGGAGCATCGTTCAAAAATTCATTGAACACCCCCTCCACTCTCTGAAACTCCTAAGGGAACCAGGATTGATCTGATGGGATGATCTCATCCTTCTTAAAAAGTTTGATAAACCTACCTCCGCCCCAGGACACTTCAGTATATCCACCAAAGATATAGTCGTTCACTTTGATGATTGTCACTGTGGGTCCCCTCCCATCGCAGTTGCTGTGGAATTTCGATGCCGCCCAGCCGTCTGTCTTAGCGTGCCAACACCTCGCAAAGTTGGTACGGGATATACTTGGAAGAACTGGGTCTAAAAACGAAATCAGCTTTCCCAAGTACATGTTGGGATCCAGGCTTCCAAGAATAT
Source organism: Stylophora pistillata (assembly GCF_964205215.1). NCBI lineage: Eukaryota > Metazoa > Cnidaria > Anthozoa > Scleractinia > Pocilloporidae > Stylophora > Stylophora pistillata. The sequence goes on from NC_142532.1 coordinate 20,786,832, forward strand.
TAGATGTACCAAGACCACCTGTGTTCGTGAACAAAACTCGAATGTGAACTATAATTACAGACGTCATAGAATAAAGAAAGATGTTATTCCTTTTTTCACTGCCGTGGGAATTTTACCACGAAGAATCGAACCCCAGATCTTCTTCCTCACAGCGTGAAGTGCTCACCATACGATCCCATTTAAACTCAAGATTTCCCCGTGAATATAACCTGCAATTATATCAACTAAATTCGACGAAAGCACAGATTCTTAATTGTATGTAAAACGGGGAAACGAAAAGCGAAAAAGTACCGAATTTATCCGGATTCGATCAAACTCACTGATTCAAATTTGATGGCAAAACATGCAATTTCTTCTCTGATTTAGTTGATATATGGTTGGGTTTCAGATGACGTCACAAGCTTTGCTGAAGTTAGTGTCCGCCATGTTGGTGTCCCTCGGGTGTCAAATTTATGAATAATTAGTCGATTTCTATAGTGAAGCCCTCTCTCTTATCGCCGTGTTATTTCGCCAACTACATGAATATCCAGGAAGAAGAAAGCGATAAAAGTATCTGGCATTCATCTTAAGGTATCCCAGTGCTCTCTGAGTATGCCGAAAGCTTGGAGAGTTGGAAGGAAAGATGTTTGCAAAAGATCTCGGTCATTGGGGTTGACCCTGCAAGCATACCAGCCGAGAAGTTCAGTCCAAAATGCTTGCCTCCTGTGGAAGCGTCGGACTTGCTGAGTTACCTCGTTCTTGAGACCAGCTTCTACACCAAGAAGCAGTTCAAGGCGTTCAAGAGTCTAGAGGCGTTTAATCAAATGGTGTCGGGATTTGTAACCTCAGTTGTAGGCAAAGTAATCGCCGGCAAGTATACCGTGAGAGCACGAGTTTGGCATTCACAGCATATGAATGATCCTTTAGTGAACATTTGGGTCATTTCCGAAAACGATGGGACTATTTTGTCAGCCCATTGCTTGGGATGCAAAGCTGGACTGGCTGAGTCATGCTCACATATCGCGAGTGTTTTATTTGTGTTAGAGGCAACTACTAGAATTCATGGCAAGGTCGCTGGCTGTCACGAAAACTCAGACACCGAAAACTCAGGTCCCGCGAAGTGTTCTCCAAGCTTCCGAAGTGCTCCATAATTCGTTAGTGCATAGCATAAAGCATGAACCAATTTTTTTATAATATAACCGGTGGAATAATGCAACAAATCCGACGCGAAAGACGAACAACAATATCAAGAGTGATTCTTCAGTGAGGCGAATCGTGACGGCGCTGATGCCGAGTCTTCTTTCGCGTTGTTTTTCTCTTTCTGCCTCATTTAAGAACTCTTGCCCAAGGGTCGCAAAATTGTCTTCGTTTTGGGACTGATGGGCCGAGTCTCTGTTTGTATCCATTATTATCGCGAAATATTTAAGAATTTTAACAGAGCGACAACAAGGATCTGTGCGACGAAGTACAAAAAGGTAAACAAACGTCCCTTTCGGCTCGTCAAAATCACGCTACATTTTAATACTTTGGTGTTGGAGCGAGCGCATTTGATCCCGTTAACTGCGAATGAAAAGTTCAAAATTAACGGGAAAAATGGAGGAAATATAAGCTAAATGAAGTCTTGTGTCACTCTAAAATGTTTTAATACTCAACCATCGGACGATTTTGCGAAACGTGCAACTTGCGGCCTTGCTTTTGCTGCTTCAGTTGGATGAAGACCCAAAAGGTCAAAATACACGAGGGATTACCAGGAGTGATCATGAGTCGAGTTTATCTCTTGAATTTTCGAGGAGTCTGAGTTTTCGGGGTGTGAGTTTTCGTGACACCGCAAGCTTACTTGCACTCAGGTAAAATGCTCATGGATTTTGCCGACATAGGTCAATGAAGTGCCGTATGCGAGTGCTAAAGACATCGATTTCTCATCGGCTAAGAAGCTCAAAGAAAAGCTCGACCAAAAAATCGAGGATCTACAACAGCCGCAAGCCTCGAACAATACAACAACTTCTAGTTCCTCCTGTTCTTCCCCTTGATTTGTGATGATCTTAGGTATAGCGCATTAGATCATATATATAATGAATTTTGCGCTATAGAAATAATAAAATTATTAAATTATTACACGAAAAAATCCTTAGTCTTTATGCCTTCCACTTTTGCTCGAACAGCCAACAATAATGCATAAAACCATCCCTTCTTTCTCACATGAACTCTTCGTTAGATACGGTTTGTTTACGCTCGAGGGACACCAAGATGGCGGATAGTAACTGTTGCTAGGGTATTGGTCACGTGGGTGAAACCCAAGGATACTGAGATATAATTCTATCTCCACTGTTGTCTCAATAACCTGAATAGTATTTCGCTGCTGTGTATGGTTAAGCGCTTGCGCTCTTAGAATCGCTGGGCCATGCCACGAATAAGAGTTTAGGTATTTAGTCATCGTATGCAAGCGACAAGTTTTAAAGTATTTTTTAACAATAATGTACCTGTTTCAAAGAAAACTTCAATGTCAGATGGAGTAAAAGAATGTGCTCCTGTGAAAAATCCACAGTTCCAGCCCGAATAGCCCGAGGGGTTGGAGTAGGTGTAACCACATCTAGAATAAGAGCGTTGATTGTTCCCTGAGTCATTTGATATGTAGATATCATGTCCCGAACCAAAAGTGGGCCCATAGGAGGAACATCTGTACATGGCGTGTTGCTGGTTTTGGTATTGTGTAAGCTTCACCGGATTGTATCCTTTGACATTGTAAAGAGAGAAAACAAAAGCCTTGCTGGCTGAAGAATAACCACAGGGACCTACAATGAAAAGGGTTAAGGACTGGTCACTATTTGTCACCTGGGGAAGGGGAAGGGGGGGGGGGGAGCGAAGAATTTTTATAACATAACCAAAGTAAAGCGCTCGCTCTGATTGGTCAATTTAGCGTTCCCCATTTTCCCATGGGTGTACGCTGCTGACGTGAGCAAATGCAAAGACTATTTTTTCGCGCGCGCTTGTTTTTTTCTAGTCACGTAAGATTTGTTAAATAAAACGGAAATCTTTAGCTACAATGTATCAATGTTATGTTATAAAACAAATGGTAAACACCACAGCGTACACTATTGAGTTATGGATGCGCTTGGGAGGTTTGCTAAGCACTCAAGAAGCTAGAGTCGCTCTCGGCTATCGCTTCGCGCGACTCTTACGCTTCTTTCGTGCCTAGCAACCTCCCGCGTGCATCCATAACTCAATAGTGTACGCCGTGGTGTTTACCATTTGTTAATTGGGGGAAGGATTACATGGATTTTAAGAAACCAGAGGGGAGGGATTAAAGAAAACTCCAATGTCAGATGGAGCAAAATTATATGCTCTTGTGAAAAATCTGCAGTTTCCAGTCGAATAGCCCGAGGGGTTGGAGTAGGTGTAGCCGCAATCGGTATAAGATTGTTGATTGCTGTTAGTGTCATTTGAAATACAGTCTGCCAGAGTAACATCTGTACATTGCGTGTTGCTGGTATCGGTATTGTGTAAGCTTTACAGGATTGTATCCTTTGGCGTTGTTAAATGAGAATAAAAAGGCTTTGGTGGCGTACCACCAAACACAGGAACCTAAAACTCACATTCGCAACGCTGCATTATGACTGGCCGAGAAAACTCACGGTATCATTTTTTATCAATGAGCGATAAATCTTAAAACAATCTTGATTTAACCGTTCTTAAATCCAAGTGGATTCTAAAGTCTTGGTATATCGTGTTTTTCCAGCGACTTGGGTAGCTGTTTTTCTTAGCCTTTATTTTGATTGGCTCGTTCTAATTAACCTGGGTTTGGTTTTGCGACCCATAGTAAATGCTGTATTGATAGTATACATATCTGGATCATTAACCAAATGCTACAGTAGTAATATAGCATTGCTATAAATTTTATTGTTTCAAAACTTACTTGGCGACCTCCAGGACACGTCAGTATATCCACCAAAGATGTAGTCGTTCACTTTGATGATTGTCACTGTGGGTCCCCTCCCATCGCAGTTTCTATGGAATGTCGATGCGGCCCAGCCGTCAGTCTTAGCGTGCCAACACCTCAAAAAGTCAGTACGGGATGCACTGAGAAGAACTGGGTCTAAATATGAAATCAGCTTTCCCAAGTATTTGTTGGGGTCCTGACTTCCAAGAATATTAGATGTACCAAGGCCACCTGTGTTCGTGAACAAAGCTCGAATGTGAACGATAATTACAGATGTCATAGAATAAAGAAAGATGTTATTCTTTCTTTCACCGCCGTGGGAGTTTACCGAGAAAAATCGAGCCCCAGATCTTCTTACTCACAGCGTGAGGTGCTCACCATGTGACTATTCGATATTGTATTTAAAACGGAGAAAGGAAATTAAGCGAAAATGTAATTTAATGGCAAAACATGCAACTTCTTCCCTTATTTAGTTGATATACAGTGAGAAATAATTCTATCGCCACTGTTGCCACAATAATCTGAATAGTATTTCAGCGCATGCACTGTTAGTATCGCTGAATATTGTCGTGGATTTAAGCTTATGTATTCATTTTTCGTACATTAACGATAGGCTGTTAAGTGTTTTCGTGCATTAATTTACCTATTTCAAAGAAGACCTCAATGTCAGATGGAGTAAAACGGCGACCTCCTGTGAAAAATCCACATTGTTCACTCGTCGAATAGCCCGGAGGGTTGGAGTACGTCATGCCGCATTCGGTATAAGAGTATTGATTACGGTTAGCATTATTGTATATCAAAATATCACATCCAGCACCAAAAATGGGTCCGTAAGAGGAACATCTGTACACGGCGCAGTGCTGGTTTTGGTATTGTGTCAGCTTCACGGGATTGTATCCTTTGACGTTATATAGAGAGAAGATGAATGCTTTACTGTCGTAAGAACAACCTGCACAAGAACCAGCTGAAATAGAAGAACAATGTAGTCGTGCGTTCAGAAGTTCGAAGAAAACATGAACCCCATAAAAGGGGGGAGGAATCACTTTTTATCGTGGCCAAGACGAGTAGTTTTTTCTCAAGCTAGAGGTTTACGAAAGGGAAGAAGAGATTCTACGAGTTTGGGTGTAGAAACGGGCACGTGTAAGAATTATAGAAGATTTAATTGAGGGGTTACTCTAAAGAAAAGTGGGTATAACTTTTTGAAACTTTTGAGTCTCAGTATTGTTGCCGATTGCTTTATGTTTTAAGATGTTATGTTGTTTTGCAGGTGTATCAAGTGGCAAACATTTCAGTTGATGATATATGTGTGAAAAAACCAAAACTCGAGAATAAAATGATAAAGGCTTGAAGCTCATAGCAGAGGAGCATCGTTCAAAAATTCATCGAGCACCGCCTCCACTCTCTCAAACTCCCAAAAGAACCAGGATTGATTTGATGGAATCATCTCATCCTTCTAAAATAGTTTGATATACCTACCTCCGCCCCAAGACACGTCAGTATATCCACCAAAGATGTAGTCGTTCACTTTGATGATTGTCACTGTGGGTCCCCTCCCATCGCAGTTGCTGTGGAATGTCGATGCGGCCCAGCCGTCTGTGTTAGCATGCCAACACCTCAAAAAGTCCGTACGGGATGCACTGAGAAGAACTGGGTCTAAATATGAAATCAGCTTTCCCAAGTATTTGTTGGGGTCCAGACTTCCAAGAATATTAGATGTACCAAGGCCACCTGTGTTCGTGAACAAAGCTTGAATGTGAACTATAATTACAGACGTCATAGAATAAAGAAAGATGTTATTCTTTCTTTCACCGCCGTGGGAGTTTACCGAGAAGAATCGAGCCCCAGATCTTCTTACTCACAGCGTGAGGTGCTCACCATGTGACGATTCGCAATTGTATTTAAAACGGAGAAAAGAAAAGCGAAAATGTACCGAATTCAGCCGGATTTGATGAGACTCATTTATTCAAATTTAATGGCAAAACATGCAACTTCTTCCCTTATTTAGTTGATATACAGTGAGAAATAATTCTATCGCCACTGTTGCCACAATAATCTGAATAGTATTTCAGCGCATGCACTGTTAGTATCGCTGAATATTGTCGTGGATTTAAGCTTATGTATTCATTTTTCGTACATTAACGATAGGCTGTTAAGTGTTTTCGTGCATTAATTTACCTATTTCAAAGAAGACCTCAATGTCAGATGGAGTAAAACGGCGACCTCCTGTGAAAAATCCACATTGTTCACTCGTCGAATAGCCCGGAGGGTTGGAGTACGTCATGCCGCATTCGGTATAAGAGTATTGATTACGGTTAGCATTATTGTATATCAAAATATCACATCCAGCACCAAAAATGGGTCCGTAAGAGGAACATCTGTACACGGCGCAGTGCTGGTTTTGGTATTGTGTCAGCTTCACGGGATTGTATCCTTTGACGTTATATAGAGAGAAGATGAATGCTTTACTGTCGTAAGAACAACCTGCACAAGAACCAGCTGAAATAGAAGAACAATGTAGTCGTGCGTTCAGAAGTTCGAAGAAAACATGAACCCCATAAAAGGGGGGAGGAATCACTTTTTATCGTGGCCAAGACGAGTAGTTTTTTCTCAAGCTAGAGGTTTACGAAAGGGAAGAAGAGATTCTACGAGTTTGGGTGTAGAAACGGGCACGTGTAAGAATTATAGAAGATTTGAGGGGTTACTCTAAAGAAAAGTGGGTATAACTTTTTGAAACTTTTGAGTCTCAGTATTGTTGCCGATTGCTTTATGTTTTAAGATGTTATGTTGTTTTGCAGGTGTATCAAGTGGCAAACATTTCAGTTGATGATATATGTGTGAAAAAACCAAAACTCGAGAATAAAATGATAAAGGCTTGAAGCTCATAGCAGAGGAGCATCGTTCAAAAATTCATCGAGCACCGCCTCCACTCTCTCAAACTCCCAAGGGAACCAGGACTGATCTGATGGGATGATCTCATCCTTCTTAAAAAGTTTGCTATACCTACCTCCGCCCCAAGACACGTCAGAATATCCACCAAAGATGTAGTCGTTCACTTTGATGATTGTCACTGTTGGTCTCCTCCCATCGCAGTTGCTGTGGAATGTGGATGCAGCCCAGCCGTCAGTCTTAGCGTGCCAACACCTTGCAAAGTCAGTACGGGATATACTGGGAAGAACTGGGTCTAAAAACGAAATCAGCTTTCCCAAGTACATGTTTGGATCCAGGCTTCCAAGAATATAAGATGTACCAAGGCCACCTATGTTCGTGATCAAAACTCGAATGTGAACTACAATTATTGATATCATTGACCACTTTCATAAATGGCTGCCGGATTAATATTCTTTTGTTTAAATTTAAATTAGCCTTTCTGGCCTCGTTCTCCAGTTCAAAATTCAAAAGAATACATTCTCTCAAGCGAGGCTAGTGAGGCTAATTTGAATTTAAACAAAAGGATATCCATCCGGCAGCCATTTATGAAAGTGGTGTATAGAATCAAGAAAGATGTTATTCCTTTTTTCACGACCGTCGGAGTTTTCTACGATTAATTGAGTCCCAGATCTTCTTATTCACAATATGAGGTTCTCACCATGTAATCAGATTTAAACTCAATATTTCCCCGTGAGTTTATTCTGTAAATACAACAAGATAACTCCACGAAAGCACAGATTACTAATTTTATGCAAGACAGAGAGACGAAAAGAGAAAAAGTACCGAATTTAGCCGGATTCGACCCGATTCATTTGCTCAAATTTAATGGCAAAACATGAGTGTAGATCAATTTCTTCTCAGATTTGGTTGATACGTTTTGATACCCGGAACTGCGATACAATTTGTTTGCTGCTGTTGCCACAATGACCTGAGTAGTATTTTGCTGCTGTATTTGGCTCAGCGCATGCGCTCTTAGAATCGCTGAACTTTGCCATGGATTAGAATGTATGTCTTTAGTCATCGTATATTTACGACAGGGGTTTAAGTGTCTCTGTACAATAATTCACCTATTTCGAAGAAAACCTCTATGTCAGATGGAGTAAATTGATTTGCTCCTGTAAAAAATGCGCAGTTTCCAGTCGAGTAGCCAGAGGGGTTGGAGTACGTCCCGCCACATTTGGTATAAGATTGTTGATTGTTCCCTGCATCATTTGATACGTAGATGTCATTTCCCCAACCAAAACTGGGTCCGTAGGAGGAACATCTGTATATAGCGTGTTGCTGGTATCTGTATTGTGTAAGCTTCACAGGATTGTATCCTTTGGCGTTGTAAAATGAGAATAAAAAGGCCTTGGTGGCGTATGACCAACCACAGGAACCTAAAATGATTAATGGCCTCCTGGTGAAATTTGTTTTAAAATTTATATTTTCGTACCCAGGCCCAAACTTTTAAATCAAAATCATTTTCAAAGTGGTGAAGTGTAGAATTACCCAAAGTTATCTGTTACTTTCTTCAGATGCACGCACAGATTTAAGTCATTGAGCTATTTCTCGATATAGAATTGTAGAAATGTATCCGAGAACTGACAGAAAACTCAGTCATGTAAATCAGGCTTAGAAAATATTATATCGGATAAAAAACATGAATTCCAAGACCGCGCGGTTGAGTGGTTACTCTGAAGAAAAGCGAGTTAAAATTTGAGACTTGAAGCAAAAGAACCCTTTGATCCTACTGTTGTCATTACTACACGTTTTTAGATGCACGTGTATCGACTAGCAATCATATCCATGGACGATATCTGTGTGAAGACATCCTGATGGCAAAAACACGATAAGGAAATGGTAAAGGCTTGGAGCCCATAATAAAGGAGAATCGTTCAAAATTCCATCGAGCACCCTCCCCTTTCCCTGCTTCCCTCCCCTCAAATCCGGAGGGTAAGAATGATTAATCCGATAAAATCGTTTTGTCTCTTCTTAACAAATTTACTATACCTACCTCCGCCCCAGGACACGTCAGTATATCCACCAAAGATATAATTGTTCACTTTGATGATTGTCACTGTGGGTCCCCTCCCATCGCAGTTGCTGTGGAATGTCGATGCCGCCCAGCCGTCTGTCTTAGCGTGCCAACACCTCGCAAAGTCGGTACGGGATATACTTGGAAGAACTGGGTCTAAAAACGAAATCAGCTTTCCCAAGTACATGTTGGGATCCAGGCTTCCAAGAATATTAGATGTACCAAGACCACCTGTGTTCGTGAACAAAACTCGAATGTGAACTACAATTACAAACATCATAGAATCAAGAAAGATGCCATTCCTTTTTTCACGACCGTCGGAGTTCTCTAAGATTAATCGAGCCCCAGATCTTCTTATTCACAGTGTAAGGTGCTCACGATTTGATCACATTTAAACTCAATATTTCTCCGTGAGTTTATTCTGTAAATATAGCAAGAAAACTCCACGAAAACACAGATTCCTACATTTATGTAAAATGGAGAAACGAAAAGAGAAAAAGTACCGAATTTAGCCGGATTCGACCCGATTCATTTGCTCAAATTTAATGGCAAAACATGCGTGTAGATCAATTTCTTCCCAGATTTGGTTGATACGTTTTGATACCCCGGAACTGCGATACAATTTGTTTGCTGCTGTTGCCACAATGACCTGAGTAGTATTTTGCTGCTGTATTTGGCTCAGCCCATGCGCTCTTAGAATCGCTGAACTTTGCCATGGATTAGAATGTATGTATTTAGTCATCGTATATTTACAACAGGGGTTTAAAGTGTCTCTGTACAATAATTCACCTATTTCGAAGAAAACCTCGATGTCAGATGGAGTAAAATGATATGCTCCTGTAAAAAATGCGCAGTTTCCAGTCGAGTAGCCAGAGGGGTTGGAGTACGTCCCGCCACATTTGGTATAAGATTGTTGGTTTTTCCCTGCATCATTTGATACGTAAATGTCATGTCCCCAACCAAAACGGGGTCCGTGGGAGGAACATCTGTATATAGCGTGTTGCTGGTATCGGTATTGTGTCAGTTTTACAGGATTGTATTCTTTGGCGTTGTTAAATGAGAATAAAAAGGCTTTGGTGGCGTAAGACCAACCACAGGTACCTAAAATGATGATTAAAATGAAATAAAGTGAAAGGAAATGACAAACTAAACGAGTTGCTTGCAAGCGCGGTGTTTTTTGTGCAGTGCATGAGTGCGGTTGTCAATATTTTTCTAATATTAATGAAGTTCAGTCGGAGCCTTCGCGGTGTTTAGTAATAACCCTCATTGTATATTTTAAGCTGCATAACCACATTGCACCTGTTTCATCCATTTGGTCCTTGAAGGAATAAAACTCAATCTAAGGGCCTAGAAATTACTGTAGACAAGTTAAAACACATGCTATGTGCCTTTAGAGCTGACTGGAAAACTTTAAAAGCATTTCGACTACAAATACCATAGCCTTACAAACAAAACAAATTAGGGACTCCTGTTGCACAACGCTGCTCAATGATTGGTCGAGAAAGCTCTTGGTATCGCTTTTAACCAGTGAGAGAAAAATCTTAAACCAATCGTGACTTGGTATATCGCGTTTTTCTCGCGCCTTGGGCATCTTTTTTTCTTGTCCTTTGTTTTGACGGTCCCACCAATTAACTTGGTTTTGGTTCTGCGACATTCAAGATGCAGTTAAGATAAAGAACATATTTAGATCCTAAATTTAACAAATGCTACAGTCAACAAAAAAAAGATATATATCTGTTCATTATGAAACTTGCACACTCAGTGCCTGGTTACCAAGACACCTCACTGTCCTGGTGGAAGAATTTCAAGGAACGTGCTTCAGAGACATTTTTTTCTGTTATAGAAACCAAGCTTGATCCATTTACTACAACGTTATTTCCTTACCTTTCTAAATCTTTAAAACGCTGCACCGAAAAAAACGTAATGGCTAAGATGTACTTACTGCTCCATGATACGTCACTGTAGCCACCAAAGATGGAGTTATTAGCTTTGATGATTGTCACTGTGGGTCCCCTCCCATCGCAGTTGGTGTGGAATGTTGATGCCGCCCAGCCATCTGTCTTAGCGTGCCAACACCTCACAAACCTGCTCCGCTTTGAGCTAAGGAGGACTGGCTCTAGATAAGAAAGCAGCTTTTCTGTGTAGTTTTTGTAGTCGAGGCTGGTAAGAATAACGGAACTATTCAGGCCACCTATACAAATGAACAAAAAAGAGAGAAAAGGTCAGCTTTTCCCTCCCTGAAATTTTTTGCGTCATGTTGCATCCGCCATCTTGGCGCTCGAAAAGCCTGGTTTCACTAGCGACGCAAACACAAACGCAAGTATAACACCTCTTATCACACAAGTATAACACCCCTTATCACACCGTGAAAACGGCCTCGAAGCAAGCATAAATACAAGCGAGAGCGCAAGCTCAACCGGGATAAAAAAAATTTTCATTTTCTTGTGCTTATGTTGTGCTTACGAACGCTTATCCTAAGGGAAAAGGAAATGCCGCAGAAGCACAAGGAAATGTACTACAATTTGCTATGTCTGGATAATTATAGCACTCGCGCAACTTTTGCCCACGTCTGAGCCTTTGAACAAAATGGCGGATGTCGTCGCTGTAGTCTTTGATAAAAATGTCTGAGCCTTTGAACAAGTTGGCGGAGGTCGTCGCTGTAGTCTATGATAAAAAGTGTTTCATGGTTGATCGCAACTATCGAGTCTTATATGACAAGGAGTGTAAAGACTTCAAAGATAAAAACAAATAAGCACAAGCTTGGACTCAAGTTGGCAAGGAAAAATCACCCTGGCTTCCCTTTTCTTTAAAAAGATCCCTAAACCTAAAGCGTTTCATTCTCCTCTTCTTCTGTAACCGATTTCGCTTTCTTCGCCACCATATTGGCCGAGTCGAGATCAACGGAGCCTTGCAACTAGTGAACTAATTGTCAAGTGTGATGTGAGTCTTGCTTGGCCACTTTAATTGACACCTTGAAATTCATAGCAGATTTGTTATTTTGATCGACTACGAGCAACACCTCCTCTAAAGAGAAGACCATATTCCAAAACCCTTTGCTGAGTGACGAGCTGAAATATTTTCACGAAGTTCAAGAACGAGTAAAGGCACTGCAAGCAGAATTTCAGGAAGTCTCAAATAAGCTGACAACAACCCAGAGGGCATACCTACCTCTCCAAAAACTCACCTCAAGAGTTAGAGCTAGCTGCAGAGATGTTTGACATAATCAAAAATGAAAATAGTTTTACAAGCATCGCAACCATCAATGCGGAAAATTGTTTAAGGGTCTTCATCTCTGCCCTCTCCTTTGGTTGCGAGGAAAAAGCCTTTTTAATACAAGCATTGCTCGGAACATTCATGCAATGGTAATCATTTTAAACGAAAAAAACCTAAATAGCCAAGCTCGGACGAGTACATTGCCGATGAATTGGACGAGGAGACTATCCGAGAGTTAGCAGAGGGGAAAATCCGAGAGTCAGAGGAAGATGATGTTCAAAAGTCTGTAGATGGAGGCGTCCAAAAGGCTGCCAAAAAAGAAACATTAGGGGAAGAGGCAGTCCCATTAAACTGAACACTTGTTCTTGTGAACACATAAGAAAATTTGATTATTTTATCATGTTATATCGTGTCTGAACAAGAAACAAAGCTAAAAAAATCGATCCTTCTGCTTTGCTAATTTTTTTTCTCTATTTTTTCATGGTCCTCACCTCTCCTCTTAGTGCCTGTCCATTAGGGCTGATTCCTCCTTTTAATCTGTGGAAAATCATGCGATTCCACCAAAATCCTCCGCCCCTCCTCCCCACTCCCCCCAGGTGAGAAATAATGACCGAAGTAGAGTTAAGGAGACTGCTTGGTTCGCTCGTGTCTAAATGTTAGTTTTAAAACTCACGAAAATAGCAGCTTGTTCCGTTTCCTTGGTACCAGGGATTGCACGTGCATCTATAAGAACCAATGGTATTGTTGCAGTAGGCGTTGGCGTCACAGTCATGTGATTCCTTGGTACATTCGTCGACATCTGAAAGAACGGATAAGAATGTTATGGCCAGAATTCACAGTCGATCGAAAATGACTGTTGTTGGCGAGAGCGTCTCGCTGTACACTTAATTGAAGATGAAATGGTGTGGGGGACTATTCTAATTTCATTTAATAATTTAATAAGAAGTTCTTATATAGCGCATTAAAATTGAACTCTATGCGCTTTACAATTGCAATTAACAAAATTTCAATAAAAATCCTATACATGCAATTATCGCTACTCTATCTAAACTAACGAAGTATTACGTGTTATACATATATTTGACAACGTGCGATATTAAAAAATCTGGTGGCTTAATTTTTGAAAAGATAGGTTTTCAATAAGCGTTTAAAGGAGTCAACAGATTCAGCGTACTTTATGCATTCAGGTAGTTGATTCCACAAATACGGTGCAGCTTAGGAGAATGCTCTTTGCCCATACGTTTTAGTTCGAATTGTTGGGACCTCAAGTAGATTGATATTTGATGAACGGAGTCTTCGTGCTGGAGTACATCGACTAAGAAGTTCAACAAGATAGGTTGGAGCCATGTCATTTAGTGCTTTGTATGTTATCAACAGTATCTTGAATTGAATTCGTTTTGTGACCGGGAGCCAATGAAGTTTCATAAGTATAGGTGCTATACTGTCTCTTGATTTAGCACCAACTAACAAGCGGGCAGCTGTGTTTTGGATCCGTTGGAGTTTTTCGATGTCACAAATCGGTAGACCGTACAATATAATTTGGATATATCAACAAAGTTGAAATGGTAAATTAGACACCGTAACGATTACAAAAGCTGACGTTTCGAGCGTTAGCCCTTCGTCGGAGCGAATGTACAATAGACCGTACAATAGGCTATTACAGTAATCAAGTCTCGATGAGATGAAGGCGTGTATCAATCTTTCATTTTGCTGCGTCGAGAGGTATTTACGAACGCGACCAATATTTCTGATTGCTAAAGACGACGATTTACAGATGGAATTTATCTGCGAGCGTAAGTTCATCACAGAGTCAAGCATGACGCCCAGGTCTCGGACAGTATTGGATAATTTAATGATGTCATCTCCATTTTTTTTTTTTTTTTTTTTTTTTTTTTTCAATATATTAATGATTCTATTGTATTTATATATTTATTGTAATTAAGAGGACCACAAGTTTATTAGTGTTTGTGCACTATCACGTGCTATCCTCAATAAATAAAGTCTTACTCCAATATTGATATTACAGAAAGGAGGATTTTTTGAGAAGCGTGAAGGGAAATGAATGATTTCTGTTTTTGAAAGGTTGCACTGCAATCTGTTTTTCTTGGCCCACTCCATGATTGCATTAACACATGAGTTCAATCTTTCCATGCCCATTATTCTGTCAGAGGAGTTTATCTTTACGTAAAGTTGGGAATCATCAGTATATATCATACAGTTTAGGCCATGTTCAGTAACAATGTCTTCTGTAGGCGACGTATACATCAGAAAGATGGTGGACCAAGTACTGATCCCTGGGGTACGTCGTAGGAGATATGTCGAGGCCATTCAAGCAATTTTAGATCGAGTCTCCAGGATGAGCCGGGATTGATGCTTTGTTTTGAAATGAATTTCTTCAGGCAATGGTGAGAGTCATTGTTTAAACTTACCGATACATTTTTTTCCGTTTCCAGTAAAACCCGCTTTGCACGAACAACTGTGAGAACCGATGGTGTTCACGCACTCGGCGTTGACGTCACACAAGGGAATTGTTGAATTACATTCATCCACGTCTGAAAAACGAGAAATATTGTGGTAAGTTTAAAAGAAAAAGAGGGTATCCACCAAATCATGAGTCTTTCATGGATTTGTCACAGCAATTGTTTGCTTCATGACTTCCAGCGGAAGCGAAAAGCTTAATATTCAGTGTACGATCTCTTCAGGGAGACAGATTTTGCCCTTCCCCTTCCCCATTCCCCTTCATGCACTTGGCGTTGACGTCACAGACGGGAATTGTTGAATTACATTCGTCCACGTCTGAAAAACGAGATAGTTTAAAAGAAAAAGAGTATATCCGCTAAATTAGGAGTTTTTCATGGATTTGCCACAGCAATTGATCGAAAATGACTGTGATTGGCTCAAGCGTCTCGCTGTAAACTAAATTGAAGATAACATGGTGTGGGGAGTAAATCTAGTAAATCTAACTTTGTTATTTTCCATCCTTACCAACGCAAATTGGACTATATAGTTCACTTGAAAATTTATAATAACGATCTTAAAAAAAGTGTATCTCTAGAACAAAAAACTTTTGTGAAATATCTAGGAATTCTGATAGATAATAACCTCTCTTGGAAGTATCATATTGATTATATCTCATCTAAAGTTAGTAAAGGAATTGGTATAATTGCCAGGTTAAGACATCTTGTCCCATTTGCCACACTTCTTAACATCTACCGCTCCTTAATTGAACCCTATATCTCTTATGGTCTTATTGCCTGGGGACAAGCTGCTAACACTCATTTAAATAAGGTTCTCATTTTACAAAAACGTGCTCTACGACTAATGTATTTTGCGGATAGCAAAACTCATAGTGCCCCGCTATTTGTTAACTCCAGAATCTTACCAATAACTATGCTCTATTCTCATTTGGTTTCCTCTTTGATGCATGACATTGATAATCACCGTGCCCCGTCTAATATTTCTATGCTCTTTCTCCACTCCGAGCAGGTTCATCACCATTTCACAAGATTCTCAGCAACGGCTAATCTATACGTTAAAGCGTCTAGAACCAACCAACTTTTATTTTCTTTTGCTAGAATAGGTGTAAGATTGTGGAATAGCATCCCAAAAGAACTTCGTATTAAAAACAGAACCCCGTTTAAGCGTGAACTTAAAAATCGCCTGTTAAAACTTTTGGAAAATGAGGAGATGAATGTTGATATACGCTGCTCAGAAATTTGTAAATATCTCTTGATAAAGTAACTCTTCGTTTAAGTCTTGTTTCAATTGTATTATATATCTTGATAACTTTGCAATTGATTATTTAATTATTCAACGGACTTAATTTTATTTTATTTTATTTAACAATTGTATTTTTATTTAACAATTGTATTTTTATTTAATGATTATCTTTGTTTAATTGTATCGGTATGTGATCATTAGCAGAGACAGCACTTGTTTTAGAAGGGTGGCCCGCCTAGAATAGCTTGCTAATTGCGGGTCACCTAGGACTGTGATAATATTGTATTGCTAACAAATAAATAAATTGAATTGAATTGAATTGAATTGGGGTCTATTCTAATCGGCCATTAAGGCAATTTTAGATCGAATCTTGAGAGTAAGCCGGGATTGCTATATGGTTTTGCTTTGTACCGATTATACGAAACTATTCATAATTTCAGTCACCTTCGGTTTTCATGTCACAAGGAGCCAGAACAGTCTTCGCGGGTACAATCGAAGAAAACCAATATTTGCCGCTGACCGCTTGTCCTCCTTCGCTCAATTTGATTTCTTGGCAAGTCTCCGCAGGCAGCTCAGGAATAGAAGCGAGAGGGACTAAACAAGAAAATAGATGTGTACTGTAAAAATATGTCATGTGGCTATTGTATTATTGTGCCATTCGTAGAACCGAGAGAGACTAAACAAGAAAATACTCATGTATTGTAAAAATACCTCATGTGGCTATTGTATCATTAGGTGTTGATTTTCATGTTATTTTGGCTCGTAAAGGCTGTGATTATTCATACTGGTAAAAAGCGATAAGATTTCTACTTTTTTGGCTTTTTCTCTCGATCTGTTCTCCACCAATATGGGTGGCGACCGTCAGACTCCATTCTGCTTGTCTTCCTCAGGTCATGTGGTCGCCTGGGTTACCCTTCTCCTCATGACGCAAATACTCCACTGTGATTGCTTAGTTCAATTCACAGCGGCACACCGATACAAGTTGATGAATTTAACTTCAGTAAATAGACAGATTTTAAAAAGGAAGGAACGCTCTGTAAGATTCTAATGCCCCTCTCCCCGTAATTGGCAGTTAATTGAAAGTCAGTCTCCTATTGTCCTCCTACCCTTATACTCTGTTGGCCACCACCCTTCCCACCCCCACATATGATGACTTGTCCCTTAGAAATGAATGAGGTTTCAACTGTTTAAAAATGAAAAATTCCACGAGGTAAAATTGTCAAAAACTTACGGCAGACAAAGGGGAGAATTTATATTTGGATCTTGACTTACCTCTGTTCAATTCTCGTTTGAAGTAATACCGCTCCGCGTTTGGAACGTAATCGTCGGGTCTGGCCTCCTTGGTGCGGTTATTTAATTCACAAGTGTTTTGAGTGAAAACGTAATTGAAACTTTGACATCTGACGTCAGCGGTACACTCATGGTAACACACATCCCCCAGAGAAGCTCCCGTGATCCTCTTGAAGATGTGACGTTGCAGCATCATTCCAAGTTTCGAGACTTCGCCCACGCTGCATTGTTGTGCGTAAGCATTGGAAATCACACTACACACAAAGACTATCACTGCTATGTAGGAGAGTTTTGGAAGGACCATTCTCTTCAGAACTGCAGCAAAGATGGCCTGAATTGACAAAAATATGTTAATATCAGTAAGGCTGGCAACCCTGCCCGTAGTAACGGTATTGATTATTGTCTATCGTATAACTTATCTTGTTTTCGTGCCAAGGGTTCAGAACCGTTGCGATCTTAGATACATCGTTAATATTTCAAACACACAATATTAGTTTTTCAAGATTTAGACAACCAGTAAAATATCCCCAAAAATCTGATTGCATAACCATCCTCTAAATTCGTTTCCATCTCAAATAACTTGCTTTGATAAAACATATGTGTGAACTGCGGTTATGAGACGTATATGAGCACGATCCTTCACAGTAAAGCACTATTTGAGCAATAGTGAAAATCAGACCTGAAAAAAATTTCAGGCCTGTACGGGATTCGAACCACTGACCTCTGCGATACTAGTGCAGCGCTCTACCAATTGAGCTAACAAGCCAACTGGGAGCAGGCCATCAAATTAATTCGACATAAACCCGTAGATGATAAATCAAACAACAACAAACATATGAAACATATGTGTGAACTGCGGTTATGAGACGTATATGAGCACGATCCTTCACAGTAAAGCACTATTTGAGCAATAGTGATTTACTGTTGTTTGATTTATCATCTACGGGTTTATGTCGAATTAATTTGATGGCCTGCTCCCAGTTGGCTTGTTAGCTCAATTGGTAGAGCGCTGCACTAGTATCGCAGAGGTCAGTGGTTCGAATCCCGTACAGGCCTGAAATTTTTTTCAGGTCTGATTTTCACTATTGCTCAAATAGTGCTTTACTGTGAAGGATCGTGCTCATATACGTTGCTTTGATAAAATTCATCAGAAACGCTCTGTAAGGCGAGAGAAGAAAGCGGAAAACACGCGAGAAAGCGCTATCACGTTAAAGATGCGCGTGAAATTAAAGGGAAAGGTCTTTTGCAGCAAATAAAGAGATTCTCGCCTCACCTTTCTGACGCGCCTTTCGCTTTCTTGAATAGACTCTCGAATTTCGATAATTTAATCGACTTTTTTTAATCTGAATCAGTTTCCTATCGATTAATAGTTTATTCCGCATTTCAGACCTGTGGATCTGCCGTAGGATAAAAGAGGAGAGAAGTAAAGAAACTGTGTCTTTTAGTTATTTCCTAACCGTTGCTTTGCAATTGAGTTTTTGGCCAAAACAATCATGGTTACTTTCTGCTATCCTTAAAGTGCTACTGAAACGAAATTTTCGTATCTGAAATATTTGCTCTAACCTGTAGTTTTGAATATGCTGATCATCATGAGATAATTTGCTTTGGCCAAAAAGAAGCGAAAGATATCTTTTTTAACCGTTCAAATCAAAAATTTTACACAAAACCATGTCCGGGCCCTGGTACCGAGCGAAATGGATTGATGACGTCACTGGTTGTGTTCACTCCGATAGCGTGGTTTATTTCACTCACTGTTTGTTTGTATTCGGGGGCGAAGGAGATGGCAGACATTGAAGTTTTGTCAAGTGAATCTTCTTCTGAACGAAGCGAAGTTGTCTCCAGTAGCGAAGAGGAAGATGGTGGCGTAAAATGGGGTTGACAGGCCTACACGACTCCCAAGCGTGTGTTTAGAGTAGCCTACTCAAAGTTTAGCCCTCACGAGTATGTCTTTGAGCGACCGCCCTCTTTTGTAAGATACGAGCGGCGGATTTTTGTATAGTTCGCTCAGTAGTGGTTGTGTTTCTATTAAATGCCAGTTTTTCATGAGAATTTGCTTTATGTGTGGCACTGAGTACGCACATCAGGGATTGCGTCTTTTTCGAATCGTTCGCCCTTGTAGATGTACAGTAATTTTTTTTACTGTCTCGATCGTTAAGTTGTCTGGATTGCTTTCAGCTGGCGCCACGCGCGCTGATTCGATCGTACTACAGTTCTTAGTGTTCAGTGTTCCAGCCGTTTTGGCTCGTTTTCTTTTCTTTATTTCGGTGTTAAAACGAACGATTTCACGTTCATAGAAGCACATGATCGCCTTTACTGTTTCTTGCTCCGCGTTGTTAAGGATTTGCTTTATCTCATTTTTTAAATCCTCGTCTGCTCTTATTTTGGCCCTCGCCCTATATTGTAGGGATTCTGGGCATGTTCTGCCAGGCATTTGGTACAGAGGGATTTGTTCGTTATCCTCAGACTTGCCGATTAGATCATCTTCAGTGGCGGCGTCGTATGAGGCTTCCATGTTTTCTTCATTCTCTGAATGGCATTGCTTTGGCCCGGCGCGTTTAGTAGCCCATCTGCCGTTATAATGTCTTTCGAAATTTTCTGTAGATGGTCAGGCAAGACCGCGGTTTCGATCCTAAGCTTGTGGATCTCGTCAGTTGCCGATTAACTAGATAGACTGGTAGAGATTCGTTCTCGGTATCAGTTGGGAATTTTGCTCCCTATCCAGGCGAGCCTCTCGCAAATAGCCAAGATGCCGATGTGGCCGCCGATGAATAAGACGAAGATGGCATTTTGCCCGAAATCCTCTTTTTCGGCCTCCCAACATGCAAGCCACGCTCCATGCTTTTACCCTTCTTTCACAGAAGTACACAACCAGTGACGTCACAGGGCTGTTTTGGCCGCGCCAAGATGGCCGCCAATTTTGATCTCAGCCGGTCAACTTCGAATGCTTAAAAATGTACTTTCCGGTATGCGTTGGCCCAAAAAAAGTACACAGCGTTTGCAAATAACGTTCAAGCTCTATTATATTGCAAAAATCTCGGATACGAAAATTACGTTTCAGTAGTACTTTAAACCATGGATTTTGTCAGCTTTTTTGTCTTACACATAAAACTAAATTGGAAATATCTTTGAATTTTTTATGGCAAGATTTTCATGCTGTTCGGAGTCAAACAGTTGGGCCAAAAGATGGTAGCCGTTTGAATTCCCATTTTACTCCAGAATGTGTAGAATTAGATAAAACGAGTCGCACGTTCAAGATGGAAATTACGTGACTTGTGAATATGTTCCGTATATTTTGCTCTCTCCTCATCTCTGAGTCTAACACGAAGCTGACTTCCTATAATTTTTTTGCGAGTCTTGCAATTTGAGTTGTACGGCAAATAAGCTAAAAAGAATTAATCTGAGAGTCTTTTAAGTTTCACGCAACTTGTTACGTTGGCTCTCATGTCAGAGTATGTTTAAAGTTGGCAAACTAACTTTTCGGATTCATAAATCAACATTAGATTCGAATCATTACATTGTTGCTTAAGAATTTGATGACGAGTCATTTTCCATCTTATTTCTCAAAAAAAAAAAAACCATCAAATTGTTTCTATAAATAGCGTACAAATCCTTTCCGGAAAATTCTGAATCAATATCGTATTTTTTTGCATGTTGTTTTAGTTAGATGACCCACATCATAAGAAACCTAAATCGCAAATTCCTTTATCGTGTCGAAGAAAAATTGCTCTAGAACCGAAAAGTTGTACACGAGAAAAAAATTACATCTTTTCTCGGTGAATAATCAAAAATTTGTTATGTTGGAATATATGTTGCTGTGCATCATCATTTTCATCCAGTTCCGAAATTTTGTCCGAAACCGAATTCATCTTGTGGTTCCTTATGCTGGGAAACTGACAACAAATGATGAAAATTAATTAAATCGCATCCTTTGAATAACTATTTATTTTGAAAATAATAAAGAAAGATTTACTTACCTTTAATTTTCCCAATTTGCCAGCTTTGTGTTTCTCGAACCTCATGTCTAGATGATTCAAATATATATATATATATATGTATCTATAAGGGAATAACTTTTGGACCTCGCTGCACCAAGACTCGGCAGGTGAGATGACCATCAAGGTGATGAATATAATGCCAGTATTCCTTGGGTTTATTTTCCCTTAGAAAATGATAGCAGACAAAACAACTGATAATCATGACCACCAAGCCTTAATTAAAAGTAACTAGTCTTCATGCAATGGAAAAGTTTTTAGCCAGTGGGTGTCTGGCTGCATTGTAAAGACAATGTACAGAAACATTGACAACACGTTTGTTAGGTAAACAAACGATAACACTTACAATTTATATACTCTTCACTATGATATCACATCTGCCCTTTTCGTTTGCCTACTTGTTTTCCCTAAACTCCTACTTAAAATGTCAGAAAAGGTCGCAAGACCATGAATTATAATCAAAGGCTTCATACTGTATCATTTCTAGACCTTTTAGCGTGGTTTGTACTCTTATCGACAAAGATATTCGTCATCAAAATGGTCAAAATGTTGTGAACTCACAAGGCGAATGATTTTCACCGCAATATCGACGCCATTCCGTGCGTGATACGTTGCGTTTCAGGTTGGGGGTTGGTTAAACAAAGCTCGAGGCTTTATTCATGAAAGAAACGTTGCATGTTTACTAGCAGGTGCTGAAAATTCATTGCTAATTACCCCTCTCTTTTACTCCCCTAGAAAGAGGAAACACCAAGATGAAAAGTCAGAGAAAAAATGATGATACTTTGCTTACGCCTAGATCTCAGTATTATGAAACGTTTAGGTTTCAAGTCAACCCCTCTAGAGTTTCCATTTTTTGAGGCGAGGTTTTTAAAGTTCTATAAGAGAAAAAAATTCCGCATTTCAGACCTGTGCAATTGAGTTTTTGGCCAAAACAATCATGGTTACTTTCTGCTATCCTTAATCTTTTTACCATGGATTTTGTCAGCTTTTTTGTCTTACATTTAAAATTAAATTGGAAATATCTTTGAATATTTTATGGCAAGGTTTTCATGCTGTTCAGAATCAGACAGTTGGGCCAAATGATGGGAGCCGTTTGAATTCCCATTTTACTCCAAAAGGTATAGAATTCGATAAAACGAGTCACACGTTCAAGATGGAAATTATGTGACTTGTGAATATGTTCCGTATATTTTGCTCTCTCCTCATCTCTAAGTCTAACACGAAGCTGCTTTCCTATAATTCTAATGTCTAAATGATTCAAATATATTTATAACATAGCGCGCGCGCTAGTCCTATCTAATTCCTATTGCGTCAACATGAACAAAATCTTTATGTACGCACGGCCGTGCTCAATAAAATGACGTGTGTAGTTTCAAAATAGGTGCAAAATTTCCGTCGTGTGAGTTCCTTAAGTTAAAGTTTTGGAAAGCAATAATAGTAAATCGAAGACCAACTAAACTTCTCTTTGGCTTTCGACCTTTACGCAAGTAATCAAGCCGACAAGCACTACGAAAACGAAACACAACAGACCCGTTTCCCGAATTTATCGGAACAGGAGCTTGAAAAAATCTTGGCTGAAAGACATTCAGCAAGAACTAAGAAGACTACAAATTGGTCTGTGGCGGCGTTTAAAGGTAAAAGTCTCTGTTGATGACTTTTATTTTGGTTACATTTGTTAATTCTACCCAAAACCATTTAATTATAAAATCAACAAAACAATCGGAGACGTCAACATTTTCGGGCAACTTTCATTTCAAAAAACATTACAAAAACGTCATTCAGCGCCCAAATTGTTTTCGTATGTTATAAAAGAATTGTTTCATGCTTTTAGCTGTGCGTCTATCGAGTTATGGATGCACGCGGGGAGTTTGGAGAGCATGAGAGAAGCGTAAGAGTTACTCGAGGCGCAGCCGAGAGCAACTCTAGCTTCTTGAGTGCTCTCCAAACTTCCCAAGTGCATCCATAACTCGATAGACGCACAGCTAAAAGCATGAAACAATTCTTTTATAACATACGAAAACAATTTGGGAGCTGAATGACGTTTTTGTAATGTTTTTTGAAATGAAAGTTGCCCGAAAATGTTGGCGTCTCCGATTGTTTTGTTGATTTTATAATTAAATGGGTTTGGGTAGAATTAACAAATGTAACCAAAAAAAACCTCATCAACAGAGACGTTTACATTTAAAAGTCGCCACAGACCAATTTTTAGTCTTCTTAGTTCTTGCTGAATGTCTTTCAGCTAAAATATTCTCCAGCTCCTGTTCCGATAAATTCGGGAAACGGGCCTGTTGTGTTTCGCTTTCGTACAGTGCTTGTTGGCTTGATTACTTGCGGGAAGGTCGAAAGCCAAAGAAAAGTTTGGTCGGTCTTCGATTTACTTTTATTGCTTTCCGAAACTTTAACTTAAGGAACTCACACGACAGAAATTTTGCAGCTAATTTGAAACTGCACACGTCATTTTATTGAGCACGGCCGTGCGTACATAAAGATTTTGTATATGTTGACGCAATAGGAATTAGATAGTACTAGCGCGCACGCTATGTTACAATTAAGAATTGTTTCATGCTTAGCGTGCGTGTATCGAGCTGCGCCTGGAGCAACTCTTACGCTTCTCTCGTGCTCTCCAAACTCCCCGCGTGCATCCATTACTCGATAGACGTACGCTAAGCATGAAACAATTCTTAAATGTATATATATATATATTTGTTATGGCAGGGTTTTCACGCTGTTCAGAATCAGACGTATATCTATAAGGGAATAGCTTTTGGACCTCGCTGCACCAAGACTCGGCAGGTGAGATGACCATCAAGGTGATGAATATAATGCCAGTATTCCTTGGCTTTATTATCCCTTAGAAAATGATAGCAGACAAAACAAATGATCATGAACGCCAAGCCTTAATTAAAAGAAGTTAGTCTTCCTGCAATGGAAATGTTTTTTTGCCAATGGGTGTCTGGCTGCATTACGAAGACCGATGTACAGAAACCTTGACAATACGTCTGTTAGGTGAACAAACGATAACACTTACAATTTAGACTTCACTATGATTTCACATCTGCCCTTTTCCTTTGCTTACTTGTTTGCCCTAAACTCCTACTGAGAATTTCAGAAAAGGTCGCAAGACCATGGATTATAATCAAAGGTTCCATATATCATTTCCTGATCTTTTCAGTGAGAGCGGCTATAAACAATGAGATTCACAAATCGACAGTGCTTTAGCGTGGTTTGTACTCCTAGTGACAAAGATATACGTCATCATGATGGTCAAAATGTTGCAATTGTGGACTCACAAGGCGAATGATTTTCACCGCAATATCGACGCCATTCCGTGCGTGATACGTTTCCAGTCAGGTTGGGGGTTGGTTAAACAAAGCTCGAGGCTTTATTTATAAAAGAAACGTTGCATGTTTACTAGCAGGTGTGGAAAATTCATTGCTAATTACCCCTTTCTTTTACTCCCCTAGAAAAAGAAAACACCAAGATGAAAAGTCAGAGAAAAATGATAATGCTTTGCTTACGCCTAGATTAGTAATATGAAACGTTTAGGTTTCAAGTCAACCCCTCTAGAGTTTCCATTTATTTAGGCTAGGTTTTTAAAATTGTATGAGGAAATCATTCCAGAGTTTCTTAAAAAGTTAGATTGATTGGCAAGGAGTGAAGAACCAGTAAACGTTTCCCACAAACTTGACATGATACTATGCAAATACATTCCTTTTGATCATATTGACACCAACTTGGAGATGTACACCCATGGCCAGTGATTCTGAAATTTCCGTCCGTTACAATTAAATAACACACTCTATTTACCATGGCAACATTTAATACAGAAAGAACTTTTCTGTGTTTACGTAACTTCATCTAGACGCGAGGGGGGTAGCCAGTTCGTATGATACTTATGCAATCACTAGTTACAGCCGAGGGTAGGCATAATTTTGGAGAATTCATCGCTATCAATCTATGAATTGTTTCTTATATTGTGGCTGTATATATATATACTCTCTCTTCAGGCACACTCAACGACCTATAAGCGCGCTCCAAACATCCCAGTTATTTTATACTAAATTTAAGCACGTTACTTAGTTGGAGATGAATTTTTCATTCTTAAACTTTCAAAACAGAAAAATACTGCAGGAGTTTTACGTTTCAAATTGAAAGATAGAAGACCGCTTTAAATTCATTTAAAACTAACGGCAGGCGTATAGAAGTTAAATAAATATATTTTATTAGACGTTTTTTGGGTAGTATCGCTGAGTATTTTTCAACAAGTTGTGCCGTATTTTGTTATTTTCGGGCGAATTTCGCGGAGATTTCTGGAGTACAGATATCGCGTGATGTTTGTACTTGTCTTGCGCGTTACTTGTACTTTACGAAGCACAGTTGGATAATAAATATATCTTAATAGACGTTTTTCTTGTGTAGTATCGTTGATTAATATATGGCTATGTCTCACAAGGACTGGGAACTACCGAATTCACGAACTTGATTGGCTGAAATCAATATTGAAAGCGGTCTAGATTTTCCCATCTAGACCGGTCTAGAAAAAAAAGGTACAAATAATATAAAAAATTGGCATATAAGACACAGCTATATAATAAACATCTTATTAACCGAGCCAGGTGGGTCTGTATGGGAGAATCTTGACCTCGGTCGCTGGTACAGACCTCACTGCGTTCGGTCTGTACTGGCGACCTCGGTCAAGATTCTCCCATACAGACCTCCTGCTCGGTTAAGAACTAAACATTAGCTATAGTAATCAGTTAAAGCGGGCCTAAGTTCTGCCAATGCTCGAAAACTAGTTAAAAACACTTTCGTGTTCTCTCTTAAAGTCATTCTTAATCTGTAGTAATCTTCTCAATCCTTTACCATCCCCGATTTTTTCTCGTTTACCCTTTCTCTTTTCTTATTTTGCCATCTTGCCTAGCTAATATATTTTAGCTTCCATTACGTTTAAGATAACTTTTCCCGTCTAGAAAACGAAACCGAATATTGTTATGTAGTTTAATTCCGCTAAGCTGTTTCCTATTTTCTCTTTATCTTTGTCAACAGCGGCAACCAGCCCTACCAGCTACTTCCCACCCCCCACCGGTCGGGAGTACCTTTTGTTAGCATCAATTCCCCGTCCCCGCCCCTTGTCACGTCCTTGTCCTCAAAGAATGTACTGTGTGCTGACCAATGACGATTTCAGACTTGTGGGTGCATTTAGTGATGACCTCATTTTTCAATGACGAAGAATGATCTTAATTCGAAATGTATGGGAAATTTTTGCTTCCCTATGATAATATTTTGCAAGAATAGCAGCAGATTTTTGTAAACCTCAAACGGCAAACTATCAGTGCTTGAGTCAACTGGCAATTTGTGTCTAATGATGACACCTAGCAAGTAGTAACCTTACGTGGTTCTTAGTTACAACGTGGTTCAAATTCGTAATTTTCTGGATGAAATCTCAGTGTAACCATCCATTTGATAGCTTCTAAGCAGTATCTTATTTAATAACTTAAAAGTTTTTCCCAGCGAATTATTCACAATGGCTCGAATATTTCTGGGTTGATTCAGTTAGCGAACTTGGCCCCGAAATATTTGACAGTTTTACAGCAATGACTCTTTGCGAGTGAGAAGAAAATATATGTATATATATTTTTTGGAAGACAAATTAAAAGCAAAAGTAAAAATAGTTCAACGGTTATTAAGAGTGTTTTGTGTCTCGGTCTCTATTTCTAACTCTGCTGCTACAGATAACACATCAACAAAATATAAAGCGTTACGACTCTGAGTTCCCCAGTACGTTGGTTTCTTTGATCCTTGCGAAGACAATTTATTCCTGACGGGTGATTTCCTGTTACGGTAGTCAATTCAAATGAGCACGCGTATTAAAGTAAGAAGGTTGTTAGTGAGTTGAATGATTGGTGAAGCAAAACGGCGGGAAATCGTGCGCGTGTTACTACGGCACAAGCGGGGGAATGATAGGATTACTGTGAACTAATACAGCTATTGATTTGTCTAGTGCCAGGAAACTTTGAAATGGTGGTGAGCGCGGGAAAAATTAAACTGTGTACATGCGCAGGGATGAACAAAACAGTAAGCGCGGAAAACATGAAACTGTACTCAGGATAGGGAAACTTTGCCCACTCGTTTGATTCGGAGAGCGATATGCCCGTGCAAACATTTTACTTTGGGTTTCTCGAACCAGATTTGTTCTGCTTCAATCGTTGACAACTGAGGACGAAGGTTATATCCCAACGGTTAAACAATGGTGGTTAACTGAGTTTTATTTACATTCCAAGGATTACATTTGATTTGTGACATAAAAACTTTTAACCCTGAGGTCAGGCACAGATATGGTCAGATATTAATTGAAAAAAAACTTTATCAGACTATATCTTTATATGACTAAAACCTTATCGACCGACCAAGGGTTCATATGTACTCTAAGTATTAAGAACAAATGGGGTCGGGTTTTTTTCAGAGGCCTTGTCAAATGGCTACCTCCCTGGATGATACAACCAAACCTCTGTCAAAAGAATCAACCGTCCGACAAAGTCTTTTCTATACAATTTGTGAAGCAGTTTTTAAGTTATAGTGTGTTAAAATACATGGTACATATAAAAGAGATTTTAGCGACCACAGAACTTTCAATCCACGTTTGCCGTCAACTGCGAGATGTGGCGTTTATCGTGTACACTCTTATCAGTGTGTATATGACATGAAATCTTGTTCAGATCTTTTTACTGAAGATAGAAAACCGACATCTTCAGTGGTTATGGCGGTGTGACTGTTTTGAAAAATAGAATAGTTGATCCTTCACACCAAAACATCAGTATGTGTACTCTCTATACTGTTCTCTTTCCATTTCCTATGACATTTCCATATGATCAGTTCCTTAATTCTCATGAGCTTAAGGTGGCTCGTACCAGTTTCCTCGCGCGGGGAACAGATCACTCTAGCGTCACGCGCGAGAGAAACGTGCGAAAGAAGCGCGAGATTAAAAGACGAAAATTTAAAACAAAGATGGGGGCGCGAGTATTTTTTTCTACTTATGTGAGAAGTTTACCTAAGAGCTTGTATTTAATGTGTTGAGCGGCCATTGTGAATGCAGGAGATAGAAACTAAGATAACGAAGACGATTTTCGGAGAAATAAAGGTTGCTTCACTTCACATTTAAAAGAAATATTCAACCGATATGAAATCTTGCGACGGCGAAAAAAGAAGAACTCAAGTTAAGGATAATATACCTGAAGTGGAAGAAGACTTTGAAACTTCAAGGAAAATAATATGATATGGCCAGAGGTCATGTGTAGGATTTTTAAGATGAGTTCGGGAGGCTGTCTTTGACGGCTGTTTAATGATTTTCTTAGCAGTAAACGTCTGTAAACCAAAGCTATTGCATGAAAACAAGTCCGGTGACCCCTTTTTTTTTATTGTTCCAATATGATAATAACGTAGAAAGGAATAGTCAGAAAAAAAATTAAAAATTCTACGGAAGGAAATTTGCGATGTGTGAAAACTGCCCTTTTCCTAGATTTTCTGAAATTCCGCTCCGTAGAATTTTTTAAAAATCTTTGTGCCTTTTCCTTTTCAAGTGCCAAAAGCAATCACTGAAAAAAATCAGGGAGTCACCGGGTTAGTTTTCGAATTATTTAAGCCACAAGCTAAAAAATGCGTCTGAGTAAGCCTATGAAAGCGTTGCCAATGGAAACTGCTAGTGACGAAATGACACTTATTTTTGGATAACCAATGATTATGTAATTCAACCCCGTAAAAGTGTCCAACTGGCCTTGGTCAGTCTTTCTGTTGTATTCTTTCAAAGTTACAACCATAAAAAAGATGAAAACCGGTACGAGCCACCTTAATATTTGATTCAGCAGTGATACTTACGGGAGAATTTAGATATTAGTCACCCTCAGAGGTTACAGGGTATTAAGCCTGTTCTATTTCTCGAAATGGTGATGGCGCTACGTTAGTTTTCAACCATGTCACCCTTTCCTGGTTTTGAAGAGTAAGAGGACAACCATTTTGATTGCTCCCACTCATTTTACATCAGTTTCTTTCTTCATTTCAATCCCATCAACACGTTTAACAGACTCGGTGTAATGTCAATCAAAACCATTATTTCATTTATTTAATTTTGAGTCTACTGTCTGAAGGAAACAGAAGAGTTGCGAATGTTCCTTTCCAAAAATACAATTCTCAAAGGTGACACCGTCTCACATGTGAAGCTAAACGTGGATATTAAAGCTTTTTATCTGTCTTTCTGTAGCAGGCTCTCGGTCATTTGTTTCTCAGATAACCGCAAATGGCCGTTTGTGGTTTACCCACCCTATCGCTCGTCTTTACTGACTGGAGACTGGATCCGACTTCTTATGTCTCCATGCATCCACCTCCAACATCCCCTAAGACTTATTATTAATATATATTTTTAATATTTTTTGACAACAGGATTATGATCTTTTGAGATCTTAGCCGCTCCTCTAACTGGCTAAAATCTATTAGTCTAGTCGAGCTAAAGGGTTAAGTGATTAAATAAGATAAACAAGAAGTTCAACCTTTGGTGAAATGTTCTTGATATTTGAGTTCGATGATTATATTTTTGTTTCAAATTTCAATCTCCTTTGACGTAGGTTATTTCAAAACAAATATCGATTCTTTTCTGTAGGTTCCAACTTAACTGATATAATTTTTCAGCCTGAAAAATAGTAAAGTAAAAATGGTAGAGTGAAGAGAGCTATCCTGTGAAAAATCCACACTGATTAGCCGAGTAGCCGTTTAAAAAAACAATGAGTAACAACAGCAACAAAAATTGTCAAAACCGAAATCTTGGTAAATCTTGTAACTCATTTACAAGTTTGCGACAAAAAGAGGGGAGAGATGAGATCACAGAAACAGAGCTACTTCTGTTGACCAGGCCTTGTGCGAAGAGGCAGTAACTCTATTAACTCAAAAATGTTAATATACATACTTCATACTTACTTAGACTGCGTAGTTTTGCATTGTTCAGTTTGTTATTTCGTAAAAAACTTCAGTGTCCGATGGAGTAAAATGATATGCTCCTGTGAAAAATTGGCAGTTTCCAGTCGAATAGCCCGAGGGGTTGGAGTACGTGTAGCCACAGTAAGTATAGGAATGTTGATTACTGTTAGCGTTATCGTATATCTTGATGTCATGTGCAGAACCAAAAGTGGGTCCGTAGGAGGAACATCTGTACATGGCACTTTGCTGGTTTTGGTTTTGTGTCAGCTTCACAGGATTGTATCCTTTGACGTTGTAAAGAGAGAAAACAAAAGCTTTGCTGGCTGAAGAATAACCACAGGGACCTAAAATGAAAACAGTTAAGGACTGGTCAGTATTTGTCACCTAAGGGAGGGAAGGGGAGGGGACGGTGGGGGGCGAAGGATTTTTTGGAATGAGGATCACATCGTTTTCAAGATAAAAAAGGGGGATCAGTCCTCATTAACAGGCAGTAAGGAGGGGACCGGACCATGCATGAAATAAAAGGAGAAAATATCTGAAGCGGTGATATCATTTTATCACCTTTTTGACATTTCGTATTTTTGGCTTTGTATTGTTAATGGTAGCGTTTTTCCGTTTTTCTCTGGATTATCTATGAGGACTATAAAATAAGGACCAACTTTATGATTGGGTATTTTGCACCGGTGGCTTTGTTCAGTAAAAACGTTTGAAACTATGCGAATATGAAAAAAGAAAAATTCATGGTGATGAATTCAAAATGAATTTAACTTGCCGAACTAGAACCGAGCACCTTAATTTGTTATAAAAAAACAAATTATATAAAACACAAGAGCATATTTTTACTTTTCAAACAGAGAACTTGAAATATGGTCCAGTGTTTTTCAAAGACAACACATAATCCAGTAGAGCATTGATTAAACATTCTTTGTTTCAGCTGTGCAATAAGAATAGTGTACAAAACGAAACATGTAGAAATACCTCGAAATGGGAATGTCACAATAAAATAAAATCAAAATCAATAATCAAAAATTAAATCAAATCCGAAAAAAAACTTTTAGGTTAAAATGCGTTCCAAACGTGTTTCAAGCCATTTAAAAGTTTGTCTACTTCGAGATCTCAAGTTTTACTGTCTACAATGATATTTTTTTGTCCCTAAGATGTACTGATTGCTACAAGAAAAGTCCTTGACTAATCGATTTGTTATCTTTTCTACATGTGAGGGATGTTTGCTTGTTTGTTACTCACTGCTTGACCAGGACACGTCAGTATATCCACCAAAAATATAGCTGTTCACTTTGATGATTGTCACTGTGGGTCCCCTCCCATCACAGTTACTGTGGAATGTCGATGCTGCCCAGCCGTCAGTCTTTGCGTGCCAACACCTTACAAACCTGCTACGCTCTTTACTGATAAGGACTGGGTCCAAATACGAAAACAGCATCTTCAAGTACTTGTTGTAATCAAGGCTTCGAAGGATGTCAGACAAACCGAGACCTGAGGAGGGAGACGGAAAGTTAAACTTACAGTTAGCAAAAGGAATGGAACAACCCTTCTAGCTTTGATTCGTGGAGTCACTAAAGTGGATAATTTTATCACCCTCGTTTGGCCCGTGAAATAATCTCTCACTACTGATCCAGCAAGTTAAAAAATTTCTAGCTTATCTACCAGGTGATATTATAGGCGATGGAGAGAGAGAATCTTTTTTTGTCAGCTCAACCGCTCTTTCAAGTGGCTCCACCGACTTTGTTTTCATCTAATACCCACAGCCCCCCGCGGCAGCTCAGACTAGTCTTCTCAGACTCGTCACGCAACGTGTTGTGTGACGAACTTAAAGAATTGCTGCGAAATAGACCGTAAAGCGTAGAAATTTCTTTGAAATTGGAGAAAGGTAAGCTATTCGTACTCCAGCAACACATCTCTTTGAGAATAATTCTACATTCCACGAACTGATATTGCCACACGTCTTATTAATTATTTATCCTTGAAAAGGTGTCTTTTTCTTAATTACCTGTTTCATAGAATACTTCTATGTCCGTTGGAGAAAAATTATACCCCCCTGTAAAAAAACCACAGTCTCCAGTTGAGTACCCTGTGGGCGTCGAGTACGTTTTACCGCATGTGGTGTGAGAGTTTTGGTTGTTTCCAGCGTCGTTGGATATGTAGATATCATGATGCCTCCCAGCGCCAAAGGTGGGTCCATGCGTATTACATCTGTACATCGCATATTGCTGGTTTTGATATTGTGTCAGCTTCGCAGCATTGTATCCTCTGACGTTATAGAGAGAGAAGGTGAACGCCTTACTGGAGGAAGAATAACCTGTGCAAGAACCAGCTGAAATAGAAGAACAATGTAGTCGTGGGTTGGAAGTTTGAAGAAAACATAAACCCCCCAGAGGAGAGGGGGTTCATTTTCTATCATAGACAAGACGGGGAGTTTTTCCAGGCTAGATGTTTGTGAGTGGGAGGGAGAGATGTTACGAGTTTGGGCATAAAAACTGTTACAAAATACTTCAATGGACATGGAAAAATATTGGGTGACATCAAAAGCCAATTAATGGGCTCCTGGTAACATTTTTTTTTTAATTTTTATTTTCGTACCCAGGCCCAAAATTTTATCCAAAATCTTTTTTAAAATAGCAAAATGTAAAGTTACCCAAAGTTATCTGTTACTTTCTTCAGATGTAGGCACATATTTAAAAAATTAAAAATGGTTTCGAGAACTGAAAAAAAATCCAACCATGTGAATAAGGCTTCGAAAATATTATATCCGATAAAAAATTCATTCCAAGCCCGCTAGGTTGAGTGATTACTCTAAGAAAAGGGAGTAAAACTTAATGAGACTTAAAGCAAAAGAACCATTTGATCTTAGTCTTGTCATTACTAGATGTTTGTGGATGTAATCTTGTGCTGCATGTGTATCGACTAGCAATCATATCCATGGACGATCTATGTGTGAAGACATCCTGATGGCCAAAATACGAAAAGAAATGGAAAAGCCCTGGAGTTCATAGTAAAGGAGAATCGCTGAAAATTTCATCGAGCATCCTCCTCCCCTCGCCTCCCCCCAAACGCGAAGAGGAAGAATAATTAATAAAATAAATAAAATAAAATCGTTTTGTCTCTTCTTAACAAACTGAATATACCTACCTCCCCCCCAGGACACGTCAGTATAACCACCAAAGATATAATTGTTTACTTTGATGACTGTCACTGTGGGTCCCCTCCCATCGCAGTTGCTGTGGAATGTAGATGCCGCCCAGCCGTCAGTCTTAGCGTGCCAACACCTCACAAAGTCAGTACGGGATGCACTGGGAAGAACTGGGTCTAAATATGAAATCAGCTTTCCCAAATATTTGTTGGGGTCCATGCTTCCAAGAATATCAGATGTGCCAAGGCCACCTGTGTTCGTGAACAAAACTCGAATGTGAACTATAATTACAGACGTCATAGAGTAAAGAAAGATGTTATTCCTTCTTCACCATGGAAGTTTACCACGAAGAATCGAGCTCCAGATCTTCTTACTCACAGCGTGAAGTGCTCACCATGTGATCCCATTTAAACTCATTATTTTCTCGTGAATATAATCTGCAAATATAGCAACTAAATTCCCTGAAAGCACAAAATCCTAATTGTGTGTATAACGGAGAAACAAAAGGCGAAAAGTACAGAACTCAGCCGGACTTGACCTAGTCTCCCTCGCAGCCGTTTTTTTGGATGTCACGCAACGCTCCCCCAAAAGAACGGCTGCTGACAACCGAAATACATTCCTTTCTCATTGTCCTTGCGGTTTGTTCGCGGTCTATTGAACAGACCAATCACACACCAGAAAATCTGAATGACGTAAGGTTTCACGCGAAAATGTGGATGTGGCAGATGATCTAGCTACCATGTCGGGAGAAACACTGAGGAAATTTGTCAATGAGAGCTCAAAATGGGTTCTGTCGTCGTGTACCGGTTCACAAGAGCCAATACAAAAGACCAAACAATTCACAATAGCTAACCGATGACTCCTAAACAAAGAAAGAACAATGGTAATTCCCTTGTGAACCGGTACACCAGGACAGAACCTAAAAATGTTTCACATGTTCATCGTTGTGCCCTGGTAGAGATAGAGTATATATTTTTGGGAAAACTTCTCACAATTTCGTTGAAATTATAGAATCTACGCTTAACATAGACGTCAACTGCTACACCAACGACACGAACGCTAGATTGTTTGAGCGCTTGTTAAAGTTTCAGCGAGCAACTGAGAGTAGAAGAAGCTAAAAACTGAACTGAAACTCTTTATTCGCACTACTTCAAGAGGTTACTACAGATTATAAAAGTCAGAATATATAAGAAACAGTAAATTACATAAATAATCAAAACGAAATACAAGACGCCTTTCAATCGAGGCCAAAGGCTAAACGCTTGCTTCGACCTACAGATGGAGATCAGGAGGAAAAAAGCGCGTGCTTGCCGTCAACAAACCGGGCGAAGGCTTCGAGAACACTGCAATTTAGGTCGGCCAACGTCCCCTACACTACTTGTACTTCTTCATTTGCCAGTCTGCTGCTAGCTGGAGTGAACCCGATTAGTTATGTTCGTGGCTTCTTATCACCGGTACAGGAAATCGGCCCGAATTATCGAGTGTTTCCGCACGTTGGTACGACGCAACAACAATAACAATAATATGACCACTTTCATCGGTAACATGGTCAAACACGAGCGGGAGTGCTTGATATATCAACGATTTCCCGGATCCTGTAGGCAGCTTAACAAAAACATCTTCTTTCTCGACTAAAACTTTTCTAATTGCAAGCTTCTGGTGAGCATTAAGCTCGAAAGTTTTGAACTTTGACGACGCTTTGCGAAAAGCTCCTTCAAGCACCGCCATTTGTTTTGTGTTTTCCACATAAGGATCGCGATAGAAAACGATATATGATTGGACGAGTCTCAAAAGGTGAGTCTGGCGCGAACAGGTTCCTGAAAATGGAACCCGAGCTGTGATTGGCCAAATCGGAGAAAGGAATGTAGTTCGGTTGTCAGCAGCCGTTCTTTTGGAGTAGCATTGCGTGACATCCAAAAAAACGGCTGCGAGGGAGACTAGACTTGACCCGACTCATTGATTCAATTCAATGGCAACTGCAAAAAATATGCATTTTTTCCCCTGATTTAGTTGATATGCACTGATAGTCGGGAATTGAGATATAATTCGTTTGTCACAGTTGCCACAATAACCTGAATAGTATTTCGCTGCTGTATATGGTTCAGCGCATGCGCTCTTAGAATCGCTGAACCATGCTTCGGATTAGAGTTTAGGTATGTTTATCGTATATTAGCGACAGGTTTTAATAGTGTTTTTTTTTAACAATAATTTACCTATTTCGAACAAAACTTCAATGTCAGATGGAGTAAAATAACGTGCTCCTGTAAAAAATCCACAGTATCCATTCGAATAGCCCGGGGGTTTGGAGTACGTGGAGCCGCAAGAAGTAGAAGAGTTTTGATTGTTCCCTGCGTCATTTGATACGTAGATGTCATGCCCACCAAAAGTGGGTCCATAGGAGGAACATCTGTACATGGCGTTTTGCTGGTACCTGTATTGTGTCAGCTTCACAGGATTGTATCCTTTGGCGTTGTAAAGAGAGAAAACAAAAGCCTTGCTGGCTGAAGAATAACCACAGGGACCTAAGAATGAAAAGAGTTAGGGACTGGTCACTATTTGTCACCTCAGGGAGGGTTAGGGTTCACGTTATTGAGTGAGACGATCAATGCTTTACTGGAGGAAGAATAACCTGTGCAAGAACCAGCTGGAATAGAAGAATAATGTAGTCGGGCGTTGGAAGAAAACATAAACCCCTTGAGGGGAGGGGGGTTCATTTCCCATCATAGACTAGACGGGGAGTTTTTCCAGGCTAGATGTTTGCTAGCGAGGGGAGAGATTTTACAAAGTTGGGCATAGAATTGGTACAAAATGCTTTTATGGACATGGAAAATTATTGGGAGACATCTAAAGCCCATTAATTGGCTCCTGGTGATATTTGTTTTAAAATTTTTATAATCATTCCCAGGCCCGAAATTTAACTCAGTCTTTTTCAAAATGGCCAAATGTAACATAACCCAAAGTTATCTGTTACTTTCTTCAGATGTAGGCACATATTTAAAAAATTAAAAATGGTTTCGAGAGCTGAAAAAAAAATCCAGCCACGTGAATAAGGCTTCGAAAATATTATATCCGATAAAAAATTCATTCCAAGCCCGCGAGGTTGAGTGATTACTCTAAGAAAAGGGAGTAAAAGTGTCAGCTTCACAGGATTGTATCCTTTGGCGTTGTTAGACGTTGGAACCTCCTGCGGTAACCGTGGAGCTCAATAAAATCACTCATTGTGTTCTCAAACGAATCAAGCCAACCTAAAGGCCAAGAAACTATTGCCGACAAGTTAAAACACATGCTATGTGCCTGCAGAACTGACTGAAAAACTTTTAACACATTTCCACTACAAATGCCATTAGCTTTGCAAACAATACAAATTAAGTACTTGATATTCACAACGCCGTTCAATGATTGGCGGAGAAAGCTCACAGCGTCGTTTTTGTCTAATGAGAGAAAAATCTTAAACCAATCGTGACTTGGTATATCGCGTTTTTCTCGCGCCTCGGGCAGATTTCTTTTTATCCTTTGTTTTGATTGGCCCGTTTTTTAAACGGGCAGTTGAATAAAAATGAACTTGGTTTGGTTTTGCGACACTCAATAAATGCAGTAAAGAAAGAGAATATTTGATTTGGAGAGAATATATTTCGATCCTAAATTTAACAAATGCTACAGTACAATGAAGCAAGGATATATATATATATATATATATATATATATATATATATATATATATTATTATAAAACTTGCTTTCTGCTTGGTCACCATGACACGTCAATCTCCAGGTGGAAGAATCTCAAGAAATGGGCTTCGGGAGAAATTTTGTCTGCTATAGGCACCAAGCTTGATCCATTCTTACTACGTTATTTCCTTGCCTTTCTAAATCCTTAAAACGCTACACCGAAAAAAGCTACACGGGCAAGATGTACTTACTGCTCCATGATACATCAGTGTAGCCACCAAAAATGGAGTTAACAGCTTTGATGATTGTTAACGTGGGTCCCCTCCCATCGCAGTTGCTGTGGAATGTCGATGCCGCCCAGCCATCTGTCTTAGCGTGCCAACACCTCACAAACCTGCTTCGCTTTAAACTAAGGAGGACTGGCTCTAGGTAAGAAAGCAGCTTTTCTGTGTAGTTTTTGTAGTCGAGGCTGGTAAGAATAACAGAACTATTCAGGCCACCTATACAAATAAACAAAAAAGAGAGAAAAGGTCAGCTTTGCCTTACCTTAATTTTTTAGCGTCATGTTGCATTCGCCGTCTTGGTGCTCGAAAAGCCTGGTTTCACTAGCGACGCAAGCACAAACGCAACTACAACACCTCTTATCACACCGTGAAAACGGCCTCGACGTAAGCATAAATACAAGCGAAAGCGCAAGCACAACGGGATAAAAACATTTTTCATTTTCTTTTGCTTTTGTTGTGCTTACGAACGCTTGTCCCGAGTGAAAAGAAAATGCCGCAGAAGCACAAGGAAGTCTACTACAGTTTGCTATGTCTGGATAATTATAGCACTCGCTCAACTTTTGCCCACGTCTGAGCCTTTGAAAAAAATGGCGGAGGTCGTCGCTGTAGTCTTTGGTAAAAAGTGTTTCATAGTTGTTCGCAACTATCGAGTCTTATATGACCAGGAGTGTAAAGATTTCAAAGATAAAAACAAATAAGCAGAAGCTTGGACTCAAGTTGGCAAGGAAAAATCATCCTGGCTTCTCTTTTTTTTAAAAAGATCCCTAAACCTAAAGCGTTTCATTCTCCTCTTCTTCTGCAACCGATTTCGCTTTCTTCGCCGCCATATTGGCCGAGTCGAGATCAACGGAGCCTTGCAACTAGTGAACTAATTGTCAGGTGTAATGTGAGTCTTGCTTGGCCATTTGAATTGACACCTTGAAATTCACAGCAGATTTGTTATTTTCATCGACTGCGAGAAACACCTCGTCTAAAGAGAAGACCGTATTTCAAAACCCTTTGCTGAGTGACGAGCTGAAATATTTTTACGAAGTTCAAGAATGAGTAAAGGTACTGCAAGCAGAATTTCAGGACGTCTCAAATGAGCTGACAACAACCCAGAGGGCATACCTACCTCTCCAAAAATTCATCTCAAGAGTTAGAGCTAGCTGCAGAGATGTTTGACATAATCAAAGATGAAAGTAGTTTTACAAGCATCGCAACCATCAATGCGGAAAATTGTTTAAGCGTCTTCATCTCTGCCCTCTCCTTTGGTTTCGAGGAAAAAGCCTTTTTAATACAAGCATCGCTCGTAACATGCAGGCAATGGTGATCAGTTTGAACGAAAAAAATAAATGCTGATAGTTTCAAAAGAAACTGTTTGGGGCTGCGTCGGTGGGGGTAACGAAATAATTCGGATATATCAACAAAGTTGAAAGGGTAAATTGGCCACGTTTCGAGCGTTAGCCCTTCATCGCTAGCCCTTCGTCGTTAGCCCTTCGTCGTTAGCCCTTCGTCGATAGCCCTTCGTCGTTAGCCCTTCGTCGTTAGCCCTTCGTCGCTCCGACGAAGTGCTAACGCTCGAAACGTCAGCTTCTGTAATCGTTACGGTGGCCAATTTACCATTTCAACTTTGTTGATATATCCAAATTAAACGAAAAAAAACCTTAATAGCCAAGCTCGGACGAGTACTCTGCCGATGAATTGGACGAGGAGACTATCCGAGAGTTAGCAGAGGGGAAAATCCGAGAGTCAGTGGAAGACGATGTTCAAAAGTCTGTAGATGGAGGCGTCCAAGAGAACTGCCAAGGAAGAAGCATTGGGTAAGAGGCAGTTACACTAAACTAAACACTTGTTCTTGTTAACACATAAGAAAATTTGATTATTTTATCATGTTATATCGTGTCTGAACAAGAACCAAAGCTAAAAAAAAATCGATCCTTCTGCTTTGCTAATTTTTTCTCTATTTTTTTCATGGTCCTCACCCCCCTCTTAGTGCCTGTCCATTAGGGCTGATTCCTCCTTTTAATCTGTTGAAAATCATGTGATTCCACCAAAATCCTCCGCCGCTCCTTCCCACTCCCCCCAGGTCAAAAATAATGATCGAAGTAGAGTTAAGGAGACTGCTTGGTTCGCTCGTGTCTAAATGTTAGTTTTAAAACTCACGAAAATAGCAGCTTGTTCCGTTTCCTTGGTACCAGGGATTGCACGTGCATCGATAAGAACCAATGGTATTGATGCAGTAGGCGTTGGCGTCACAGTCATGTGATTCCTTGGTACATTCGTCGACATCTGAAAGAACGGATAAGAATGTTATGGCCAGAATTCACAGTCGATCGAAAATGACTGTTATTGGCGAGAGCGTCTCGCTGTACACTTAATTGAAGATGAAATGGTGTGGGGGACTATTCTAATTTCATTTAATAATTTAATAAGAAGTTCTTATATAGCGCATTAGAATTGAACTCTATGCGCTTTACAATTGCAATGAACAAAATTTCAATAAAAATCCTATACATGCAATTATCGCTACTCTATATAAACTAACGAAGTATTACGTGTTATACATATATTTGACAACGTACGATATCAAAAATCTGGTGGCTTAATTTTTGAAAAGATAAGTTTTCAATAAGGGTTTAAAGGAGTCAACAGATTCAGCGTACTTTATGCAGTCAGGAAGTTGATTCCACAAATACGGTGCAGCGTAGGGGAATGCTCTTTGTCCATAGGTTTTAGTTCGAATTGGTGGGACCTCAAGTAGATTGATATTTGATGAACGGAGTCTTCGTGCTGGAGTATATCGACTAAGAAGTTCAACAAGATAGGTTGGAGCCATGTCATTTAGTGCTTTGTATGTTATCAACAGTATCTTGAATTGAATTCGTTTTGTGACCGGGAGCCAATGAAGTTTCATAAGTATAGGTGCTATACTGTCTCTTGATTTAGCACCGACTAACAAGCGGGCAGCTGTGTTTTGGATCCGTTGGAGTTTTTCGATGTCACAAATTGGTAGACCGTACAATATAATTTGGATATATCAATAAAGTTGAAATGGTAAATTAGACACCGTAACGATTACAAAAGCTGACGTTTCGAGCGTTAGCCCTTCGTCGGAGCGAATGTACAATAGACCGTACAATAGGCTATTACAGTAATCAAGTCTCGATGAGATGAAGGCGTGTATCAATCTTTCATTTTGCTGCGTCGAGAGGTATTTACGAACGCGACCAATATTTCTGATTGCTAGAGACGACGATTTACAGATGGAATTTATCTGCGAGCGTAAGTTCATCACAGAGTCAAGCATGACGCCCAGGTCTCGGACAGTATTAGATAATTTAATGATGTCATCTCTAATATTGATATTACAGAAAGGAGGATTTTTTGAGAAGCGTGAAGGGAAATGAATGATGTCTGTTTTTGAAAGGTTGCATTGCAATCTGTTTTTCTTTTTAACACATGATTTCAATCTTTCTATGCCCATTATTCTGTCAGAGGAGTTTATCTTTGCGTAAAGTTGGGAATCATCGGTATATATCATACAGTTTAGGCCATGTTCAGTAACAATGTCTTCTGTAGGCGACGTATACATCAGAAAGAGTAGTGGACCAAGTACTGATCCCTGTGGTACGCCATAGGAGATATGTCGAGGCCATTCAAGCAATTTTAGATCGAATCTCCAGAATAAGCCGGGATTGATGCTTTGTTTTGAAATGAATTTCTTTAGGCAATGGCGAGAGTCATTGTTTAAACTTACCGATACATTTTTTTCCGTTTCCAGTAAAACCCGCTTTGCACGAACAACTGTGAGAACTGATGGTGTTCACGCACTTGGCGTTGACGTCACACAGGGGAATTGTTGAATTACATTCATCCACGTCTGAGAAACGAGAAAGATTGTGGTCAGTTTAAAAGAAAAAGAGGGTATCCGCCAAATCATGAGTCTTTTATGGATCTTTCACAGCAATTGTTTTTCACTGCAATCTGTTTTTCTTGGCCCACTCCATGATTGCATTAACACATGATTTCAATCTTTCCATGCCCATTATTCTGTCAGAGGAGTTTATCTTTACGTAAAGTTGGGAATCATCGGTATATATCATACAGTTTAGGCCATGTTCAGTAACAATGTCTTCTGTAGGCGACGTATACATCAGAAAGAGTAGTGGACCAAGTACTGATCCCTGGGGTACGCCGTAGGAGATATGTCGAGGCCATTCAAGCAATTTTAGATCGAATCTCCAGAATAAGCCGGGATTGATGCTTTGTTTTGAAATGAATTTCTTTAGGCAATGGCGAGAGTCATTGTTTAAACTTACCGATACATTTTTTTCCGTTTCCAGTAAAACCCGCTTTGCACGAACAACTGTGAGAACTGATGGTGTTCACGCACTTGGCGTTGACGTCACACAGGGGAATTGTTGAATTACATTCATCCACGTCTGAGAAACGAGAAAGATTGTGGTAAGTTTAAAAGAAAAAGAGGGTATCCGCCAAATCAATTGTTTGCTTCATGACTTCCAGCGGAAGCCAAAAGCTTAATTTTTTCAGTGTACGATCCCTTCAGGGAGACAGATTTCCCCTTCCCCATTCCCCTTCACGCACTTGGCGTTGACGTCACAGACGGGAATTGTTGAATTACAATCGTCCACGTCTGATAAACGAGATAGTTTAAAAGAAAAAGAGCATATCCGCTTAATTATGAGTCTCATGGATTTGCCACAGGAATTGATCGAAAATGACTGTGATTGGCGCAAGCGTCTCGCTGTAAACTAAATCAATGATAACATGGTGTGGGGGTCTATTCTAATCGGCCATTAAGGCAATTTTAGATCGAATCTTGAGAGTAAGCCGGGATTGCTATATGGTTTTGCTTTGTACCGATTATACGAAACTATTCATAATTTCAGTCACCTTCGGTTTTCATGTCACAAGGAGCCAGAACAATCTTCGCGGGTACAATCGAAGAAAACCAATATTTGCCGCTGACCGCTTGTCCTCCTTCGCTCAATTTGATTTCTTGGCAAGTCTCCGCAGGCAGGTCAGGAATAGAACCGAGAGGGACTAAACAAGAAAATAGATGTGTACTGTAAAAATATGTCATGTGGCTATTGTATTATTGTACCATTCGTAGAACCGAGAGAGACTGAACAAGAAAATACTCATGTATTGTAAAAATATGTCATGTGGCTATTGTATTATTGTACCATTCGTAGAACCGAGAAAGACTAAACAAGAAAATACTCATGTATTGTAAAAATATCTCATGTGGCTATTGTATCATTAGGTGTTGATTTTAATGTTATTTTGGCTTGTAAAGGCTGTGGTTATTCATACTGGTAAGAAGCGATAAGAGCTTTACTTTTTTGGCGTTTTCTGTCGATCTGTTCTCCACCAATATGGGTGGCGACCATCAGACTCCATTCTGCTTGTCTTCCTCAGGTCATGTGGTCGCCCGGGTTACCCTTCTCTTCATGACGCAAATACTCCACTGTGATTGGTTAGTTTAATTCAAAGCGGCACACCGATACAAGTTGATGAATTTAACTTCAGTAAATAGACTGATTTTAAAAAGGAAGGAAGGCTCTGTAAGATTCTAATGCAACTCTCCCCGTAATTGGCAGTCAATTGGAAGTCAGTCTCCTATTGTCCCCCCCGTTATACTCCGTTGGCCACCACCCCTCCCACCCCACATATGATGACTTGTCCCTTAGAAATGAATGAGGTTTCAATTGTTTAAAAATGAAAAATTCCACGAGCTAAAATTGTCCGAAACTTACGGCAGACAAAGGGGAGAATTTATATTTGGATCTTGACTTACCTCTGTTCAAATGTCGTTTGAAATAATACCGCTCCGCGTTTGGAACGTAATCGTCGGGTCTGGCCTCCTTGGTGCGGTTATTTAATTCACAAATTTTTTGAGTGAAAACGTAATTAAAACTTTGACATCTGACGTCAGCGGTACACTCATTGTAACAGACGACCCCCCGGGAAGCTCCCGTGATCCTCTTGAAGATGTGACGCTGCAGCATCATTCCAAGTTTTGAGACTTCGCCCACGCTGCATTGTTGTGCGTTAGCATTGGAAAACACCCTACATACAAAGACTACCACTGCCATATAGTAGAGTTTTGGAAGGACCATTCTCTTCAGAGCTGCAGCAAAGATGGCCTAAATTGTCAAAAATATGTTGAAATATCAGTAAGACTGGCAACCCTGCCCTTACTAACGGTATTGATTACTGTCTATCGTATAACTGATCTTGTTTTCGTACCAAGGGTTCCGACCCGTTACGATCTTAGATACATCGTTAATATTTCAAACACACAATATTAGTTTTTCAAGATAAGGAGAACCAGTAGAATATCCCTAAAAATCTGAATGCATAACCATCTCCTTCAGCTTCGTTTTCATCTCAAATAACTTGCTTTTAATCAAATTCATCAGAAACGCCCTGTATGGCGAGAGAAGAAAGCGAAAAACACGCGAGAATTCGGAAGAACGCGCGAGAATGCACGATTACGTTAAAGATGCGCGTGAAATTAAAAGGAAAGGTCATTCTCGCCCCACCTTTCTGACGCGCCTTACGCTTTCTTGGATAGACTCTCGAATTTCGACCATTTAGTCGACTTTTTTAATCTGAATCAGTTTCCTATCGATTAATAGTTTATTCCACATTTCAGACCTCTGGATCTACCGTAGGATAAAAAAAGGAGGGAAGTAAAGAAACTGTGTCTTTTAGCCATGCTCAAACAGTTGCTTTACAATTGAGTCTTTGGCCAAAACAATCATGGTTACTTTCTGCTATTCTTAATCTTTTTACCATGGATTTTGTCAGCTTTTTTGTGTTACATTTAAAACTAAATTGGAAATATCTTTAAACTTTTTGTGGCAAGGTTTTTATGCTGTTCGGAATCAGATAGTTAAGCCAAAAGATGGGAGCCGTTTGAATTCTCATTTTACTCCAGAATGTGTAGAATTAGATAAAACGAGTCACACATTCAAGATGGAAATTACGTGACTTGTGAATATGTTCCGTATATTTTTCTCTCTCCTCACCTGTGAGTCTAACACGAAGCTGACTTCCTATAATTTTTTTGCGAGTCTTGCATTTTGAGTTTAAAGTTGGCAAACTAACTTTTCGGATTCATAAATCAACATTAGATTCGAATCATTACATTGTTGCTTAAGAATTAGCGTACAAATCCTTTCCGGAAAGTTCTGAATAAATATCGTATTTTTTTGCATGTTGTTTTAGTTAGATGACCCTCATATTTAAGAAACCTAAATCGCAAATTCCTTTATCGTGTCGACCTCGCTGCACCAAGACTCGGCAAGTCATCAAGGTGATGAATATTGGAATATATGTAGCTGTGCATCATTATCACATTTTCATCCAGTTCCTAAATGTTGTCCAAAACCGAATTCATCTTGTGATTCCTTATGCTGGGCAACTGACAACTGATGGTGATAGTGTATTAAATCGCATTCTAAGTATTTCTTTTGAATATAATAAAGAAAGATTTACTTGCCTTTAATATTCTCAATTTTCCCGCTTTGTGTTTCTTGAACCTCATGTCTAGAT
Source organism: Stylophora pistillata (assembly GCF_964205215.1). NCBI lineage: Eukaryota > Metazoa > Cnidaria > Anthozoa > Scleractinia > Pocilloporidae > Stylophora > Stylophora pistillata. The sequence continues at coordinate 20,831,538 of NC_142532.1, forward strand.
GATTCAAATATATATATGTATGTATGTATCTATAAGGGAATAACTTTTGGACCTCGCTGCATCAAGACTTGGCAGGTGAGATGACCATCAAGGTGATGAATATAATGCCAGCGTTCCTCGGGTTTATTATCCCTTAGAAAATGATAACAGTCAAAACAACTGATAATAACCGCCAAGTCTTAATTAAAAGTAATTAGTCTTCATGCATTGGAAAAGCTTTTTGCCGGTGGGTGTCTGGTTGCATTGTAAAGACAATGTACAGAAACTTTGACAACACGTCTGTTAGGTTAAAAAAACGATAACACTTTACAATTTCACTTTACAACTTCCCTTACAATTTACATTTAACAATGATTTCACATTTGTGCTTTTCGTTTGCCTACTTGTTTTCGCTAAACTCTTTCTTAGAATGTCAGAAATGGCCGTATGATCATCGATTATAATTAAATGTTCCATACTGTATCAATTCTAGATCTTAAATTTTCTGTGAGAGCGGCTACAAACAATGAAATCAACAAATCGACAGTGGTTTAGCGTGGTTTGTACTCCTATCGACGAAGATATTCGTCATCTCAGTTTCAAAATGTTGTGGAATCACGAGGCGGATGATTTTCACCGCAATATCGACGCCATTCTGTTTCGTGTCAGGTTGGGGGTTGGTAAAACAAAGTGCGAGGTTTTATTCCTGAAAGAAACGTTGGAGATTTACAAGCAGGTGTGGAAAATTCATTGCTAATTACCCCTCTCTTTCACTTCCCCCAAAAAACAGAAAACACTAAGACGAAAAGTCAGAGAAAAATGATAATAATTTGCTTACTCCTAAATCTCAGTATTGTTAAACGTTTAAGTTTAAGTCAATCCTTGTAGAGTTTCCACTTTTTGAGGCTAGGTTTTTTAAAATTCTATAAGGATATAATTTCAGAGATTCTTAAGAAATTAGATTGATTTAACCAGTAAACGTTTCCCACCATTTCACAAAGTTGACATGATAATAAGTAAATACATTCCGTTTGATCATATCGATACCAATTTGGGGATGAACACCCAGTGATTCTAAAATTTCTGTCCGTTGCGTGGCAATTAAATAATCCACGCTATTTAACATGGCAATATTTAATCCAGAAAGAACTTTTTCTGTGTTTACGCAGCTTCATCTAGACGCGAGGAGGGTAGTCAGTTCGTATGACAGTTATGCAATCACTAGCCACAGTCGAGGGTATGCATCATTTTGGAGAATTCATTGCTTCTATGAATTATTTCCTATATTGTGGCTATATCCTCTTCAGCGACACTAAACGACCAATAAGCGCGCTCCAAATACACCAGTCATTTTATACTAAATTTAAGCAGGTTTATTAGTTGGGGATGAATTTTTCATTCTTAAACTTTCAAAACAGAAAGATACTAAGGGAGTTTTAATTTTCAAAAAAGCGTAATTACGTTTACTCAAATTGATAGATAGAAGACCGTTTTAACTTCATTTAAAAGTAACGGTAGGCGGCTTATAGAAGTAAAATAATCAGTGATATTTAAGAGAGAACACGAAACGTTTTTAATTAGTTTTCGAGCATTGGGAGAACTTAGACATGCTTTAACTGATTACTATAACTAATGTTGGAAAATACAAAATGGTTGCGAAAAAAGACACGAAAATGACGGTGGCAATCGTGAGAGTACATAGAAGTCAAACATGTTTCAGCTACAAAATGTCAGTTCCAAAGCGCAGGAAAACATGTTTGTGATGACTGGTTCACTGTGACTTAGACATATCTCTGTGCTGAAATTTCTTTTTGTTTGTTTGTTTTTGTACTTAATCTTTTATTTTCCAGAGGTGATTAACACATAACTTCTTCTTACGATATCAATTCGCTATCGAAAATCCAGCTTAAAAGTGATATATATGATAAAAAATAATCAACTAGAGGTCATCTTTATGATAAAACTCCAAACTCTCCAAAATCAGTCTAAAAGGAAATATATGGCATCTGGAGGGGAGAATTGCTAATGAGGCACTTAAATGAATTTCAGGTATTTGTGAAACAGCTGCAGTTGTCAGAGCTCGCTATCACTCGTGTCCACTCCCTGCGATTTAAATTTCGTGACCCGCTGTCGGAACAAGGTAGGGAGCATGGGGACGAGGACGTGGAACAGTTCCTTTCGGCTTTGACAGAAAAACGTGAAGTAGCGGTAATTGGCCCAGGAAGAGGCCCCGCTGGGAAGAGTTATTCACAGATTGTTCGCCAAACAAGAGGTTTGTGTCACGGCAGATTAGCTAGACTAAAGCAACATGTCTATAATTTAAACTTGAAGGTTTAATCTGACTATTGATATTGGTTGCAGATGAAAGTAACTGCTTTTTTGTCTCTCAAAGAGCACGGGAATACACTTTGCTGTGAACGAATAGATCTCTTCAAATTTTTCGGTAAGCTCATGCAATAAAGCCAAAATAGTACTTCTGCTCGACGTAATCACGTTTTAGGGAACCAACATGAACCACGAGAATTAATTTTTTCAACCACAACCTAATCAGAATGATTTCACACTTAAAACGCGGGTCGCAAACTTTTAGTTAGCGCAGCTTAACATCTTCTAGCCCGCGTGAAGCCCTATTTTGCAACAATACCTTCTAGCGTCAAAATACAACCTCCTAACTTCTTTTCGATGCTATAAAAATTGTGCTATATCAGTAGCCACACGCAGTCTTAGACAGCCCATCTTTCTATCTTAATAAAGTAATATATTATAGTCGTTCTTAATCTGTAGTAATCTTCTCAATCCCTTACCATTCCCGCTTCTTTCTCGTTTATCCTTTCTCTTTCCTTATGTTACCATCTTGCCTAGCTAATATATTATAGCTTCCATCACGTTTAAGATAACTTTTCCCGTTTAGAAAACTACATCGGATATTGTTATGTAATTTAATTACGCTACGCTATTTCCTCATTTTTACTTTATCTTTGTCAACGGGGGCAACCAGCCCTACCAGCTCAAGACTTCCCACCCCCCCCGGTCGGGAGCGCATTATGTTAGCATAAATTCCCCGTCCCCGCCCCTTGTCGCGTACTTGTTTTCAAAGAATGTACTGTGTCGTATATGAGCACGATCCTTCGCAGTTAAGCACTATTTGAGCAATAGTGAAGATCAGACCTGAAAAAAATTTCAGGCCTGTACGGGATTCGAACCACTGACCTCTGCGATACTAGTGCAGCGCTCTACCAATTGAGCTAACAAGCCAACTGGGAGCAGGCCATCAAATTAATTCGACATAAACCCGTAGATGATAAATCAAACAACAACAAACATATGAAACATATGTGTGAACTGCGGTTATGAGACGTATATGAGCACGATCCTTCGCAGTAAAGCACTATTTGAGCAATAGTGAAAAAAATCATCTACGGGTTTATGTCGAATTAATTTGATGGCCTGCTCCCAGTTGGCTTGTTAGCTCAATTGGTAGAGCGCTGCACTAGTATCGCAGAGGTCAGTGGTTCGAATCCCGTACAGGCCTGAAATTTTTTTCAGGTCTGATTTTCACTATTGCTCAAACAGTGCTTTACTGCGAAGGATCGTGCTCATATACGTCTCATAATCGCAGTTCATACATATGTTTCATATGTTTGTTGTTGTTTAATGTACTGTGTACTGACCAATGACGATTTCAGACTTGTGGGTGCATTTACTGATGACGTCATTTTTCAATGAAGAAGAGTGATCTTAATCGAAATCAGGAAGAAATTGTACTTCCTTATGATAAACTTTTGCAAGAATAACAGCAGATTTTTGTAAACCTCAAACGGCAAACTCTCAATGCTTGAAGGCTGATAGTTTCGAAAGAAACTGTTTGGGGCTGCGTCGGTGGGAGTAACGAAATAATTTGGATATATCAACAGAGTTGAAATGGTAAATTGGCCACCGTAATGATTACAAAAGCTGACGTTTCGAGCGTTAGCCCTTCGCTCCGACGAAGGGCTAACGCTCGAAACGTCAGCTTTTGTAATCATTACGGTGGCCAATTTACCATTTCAACTTTGTTGATATATCCAAATTATCTCAATGCTTGAGTCAACTGATCAAGGTATGAATTCCTTCACGGATCTGTCATACGTTCTTTGAATGTTAAATAGGAGAAAGTGAGCATACGTCAGGACGATACCTACCTTCAATGAGAACTCAACCTTTTTACTGAATTTGTTTGTCCAACATTTTCTCCCGGTGGTGGCGGCAAATCATGTCTAATGATCACACCTACCAAGTAGTAATCTTATGTGGTTCTTGGTTACAAGGTGGTTCAAATTCGTAATTTTCTGGATGAAATCCCAGTGTGACCATCTATCTGAAAATTCTAAGCAGTACTTTATTTAGTAACTTAAAAGTTTTTGCCCAGCGAATTCTCGACAACGGCTCGAATATTTCTGTCTTGATTCAGTTAGCGAACTTGCCCTCGAAATATTTAATAGTTTTTACAGCAATGACTCTTTGCGAGTGAGAATAAAATAGATATTTTTTGTGGGAGACAAATTAAAAGCAAAAGCAAAAATAGTTGAACGGTTATTGAGAGCGTTTTGTGTCTCGGTCTCTATTTCTAACTCTGTTGGTCCAAACGACACATCGAAAAAAAAAATATATAAAGCGATTACGGCTCTTTGAGTTTCCCGGCAAGTTGGTTTCTTTGATCTTTGCAAAGAGAATTTATTCCTGACGGGTGATTTTCTGCTACGGTGGTCAATTCAAATGTGCACGCGTATCAAAGTAACAAGGTTATTGGTGAGCTGAATGATTGGTCAAACAAAACGGCGGGAAATCGTGCGCGTGTTACTACGGCACCAGCGGGGGAATGATGAGATTGCTGTGAACTGATACAACTGTTGATTTATTTAGTGCCAGGAAACTTTGAAATGGTGGTGAGCGCGGGAAAAATTGAACTGTGAACAGGCACATGGAAGAAGAAAACAGTAAGCGCGGAAAACGTGAAACTGGACCGAGGATCGGGAAACTTTGCCCACTCGTTTGATTCGGAGAGCGATATGCCCGTGCAAACATTTGACTTTGGGATTCTCGAACTAAATTTGTTCTGCTTCACTCGTTCACAACTAAGGATGAAGGTTATATCACATTGGTTAAACAATGGTGATTACTTGAGTTTTATTTACATTCAAAGGATTACGATTGATTTCTGATATAAAAACCTTTAGCCCTAAAGTCAGGCACAGATATGGTCAGCGGATATGAATTGCATGGTCCTGATAACTTCAAAAATTTTATCAGACCATATCTTTGTATGACTAAAAACTTATCGACCGACCAAGGGTTCATATGGACTTTATGTATTGAGAACAAATGGGGTCAAAAGAATCAACCGTCCGACAAAGTTTTTTTCATACAATTTGTTAAGCAGTTTTTCAAGTTATAGTGTGTTAAATACATGTTGAATATAAAGGGGATTTCAGCAACCAAAGATTTTTCAATCTACGTTTACCATCAACTGCGAGGTGTGGCGTTTATCGTGTACACTATAATCAGTGTAGATGACATGAAATCTAGTTCAGCCCTTTTTCAGAAATGTTTATGGCGCTCTGTTAGTTTTCAACCGGCTGTCTCCCTTTCTTGGTTTTGAAGACTAAGAAGACAACTATTTTGATTACTCCCGCTCATATTTAATCAGTTTCTTTCTTCATTGCAATCCCATCTAGACGTGCAATAGATTCGGTGTAATGTCGATCGAAACTGTTATTAATTTACTCTGGGATTAATCGTGTGACGGCGAAGTGCTCAGACTGCTGTACAGATTGTGAGTCTGCTGTCTGAAGGGAACAGAAGAGTTCCTTTCCGAAAATACACATCTCAAATAACGCTCTTTCGCAGGTAAAGCTAAACGTGGATATTAAAACTCCCTTTCTCTCAGTCCATAACACGGTTATCAGTCAGTCTAAAAACGAGCTTAAAATCGGGCCCGCCAAAAACTGCGGTCAGCTGTTTCCCTGAGAACTACAACCGCTGCTTGTGGTTTACTCGCTCTTTAGCTAGTCTTTATTAACTGGAGACTGGAACCGACTTGTTATGTCTTCTATCCACCTCCAACCTCCCCTAGAGCTATTAATTAATACTGTTGTAGAATGTTTCCTTAAAACAGGATTATGATCTTTCAAGATCTTAACCGCTCAGCTAAAAGACTAAAATCTAACAGTCTAGTCAAGCTTAATGATTAAATAAGATAAACAAGAAGTTGAAACTTAGGTGACATGTTTTTTTATAGTAAGGTTCGATGGTTATATTCTTGTTTGAAATTATAATTTCTTTTGCTTTTGGTTACGATAATGTATAATAAAGATGTTAGAAAAGACTGGAAAATGAAATCGTTGTCTATGTGATTGTCTAAAATGGAGAAAAGCAATTTTTCTTTCGGAAAGTTCTTACGGAAACATATCGCAAGCAGCGAGTGTTTAACTTCTGTGAAAAAAAACTTTCGCCCTCTCGCGGTCGAACATCCAAGCTACAACAATATATCTCAATGATAAAAAATTATTGATTAACCTTTTAAAATGACGCATACGTATGTATATAGATATATATATATAAAAAGTGTATGATTTTGACTTTCGTAAAACAGTGCTCAATACATAGAAGTAGAGCGATATATATATCGGGGGAGGAAAAAGACAAATTAACTACAAGTTCATTCCTACAAACCTGTTTCGTGGTTTCCCACTCATCGGGGTTTATATATATTTAGTATAATTTCAGTGCTGAGCAAAGAGTTTCCAGTAATCTGATTGGTCGAGCGGTTCCTTCTATGACGCTATGGAACCGCTCCACACGGTTTATATAAAATGTTAAAATAAAATGTTAATAAATGTTACTAAAATGTTATGATTTTAGAAATTTTTCTGTTGTTCAGCTCTGAAATTATACTAAAACAATTATTTGCCTCAGGTTCGGTGAATATCGTCGAATAATTGTTAAATATATATATATATATATATATAACTAACTGCAGACAGTACTGTTTCGGCCTTCTGGGCCTCATCAGTGCAGTGCTAATGCTAGGATGGGGGAGAACCGAGATGGTCACCCCAAACGACCCAACCTTTGTGGTATCGTCTAAGCCATGCCAGAGTGCTCAAACTAGAGTAAACCAGCGAGCATGCGCATATATATATATATATATATATATATATATATATATGTGTATAAGTAAGTGTAAATTGATGAAACATGAAGCAAACTTCTAACTGTTCCAGCTTTAATGTGGCGACGTTTCGGCCTTCGACCCTCTTCAGGCGGAACGCCGATTTACATAAAAATCAAAAACTAAAAATCCTAGTAGGTTTACAGAATGACCTGAATTTAAACTAAACGTAAGAAATATAAGTAATATTACGTAATGCACTAAATACCTTATTATTTAACGTGCGGTACAAATGGAAATGCTCGTGCGAGGCAAATGAAGGTGCACGTCGACGGCGGTGCGAGCTACGAATTCCTCATTTACAACAGGGTAAGAGCATAGACTCAAGGTGTTTCCCAATTCTAAAAACCGTTACTTCGAATGCTCTACAGCCTAAAAGTTTCTCACCTACAGCATGATGTTCAAATTAGAGAGTTTTCTTAATGGAGGCGCCCTAAGTTTAGCCCACGGCCTGACTCGGGAAAAATGCGCTGTTCTTTGTACATTAGACTGCTCGTTCTATCGGTTCGTTGCCCTAACAACCAACGCAGGATTCTGGAAGAAGAAGAGAAATATTGTAAATCACTCTTTAACTGCTCGTGATCTACAAACGTTTCGAGCGTTCTACCAACATATATTCTGTGGAGATTATTACGCCAGTAAACTGACAGAATATGCAGTCTGTTGGTTTTGTAACCAAAACCACGGACGTTTATACTGTAGACGAGAAATTTTCCACCAATCAAAGGACTTCTATTATCTTCGCTATTTTTTAAGTACGAAATAATCAACTAAATACACAAAAAAATGTCTTAGCAAGTTTTTAAAAGCGGTGAGAGTAAACTGACACCCACTGAACAGTCCAGCTTTTACCTCTAAGTGCTAAATATCAATTTTTTTTTCTGTAGGTTCCATGCCTCACTGATATATTTTCAGAATAAAGTTTCTAAGCCATTAAAAACAGCTAAAACCTAAATAGTGCTTGGCGTGCTTTTTTAAAAATTCATCAAGATTTCTTTCGAAATTAAGTGATTTGCTATATTTTCGTAAAACATCGATTAAAAAAACCCTATGAAACCTAAAACATCGTTATAACATAGCGCGCGTACTTGCCCTATCAAGTCCTATTGAGCCGCTAGGAAGAAAATCTTTATTTGCGTAAATAAGATGACGTGAGCTTTTTTTTTTTACTCGGTTGCGGAGTTGCCGTCCTATTAAGCTGCGGTGCAGTTTTCCTTCTCTTTAATATGGAAGAAACCAGAGAAGAACTGCCCAATTTTTTTTATCGGCATTGACCTTTCAGGTCCTAATCCTACTAGCCGCAAAAACAAAACCGAAAAAAACTCGCAAGTTGCACGTTTCGCAAATTTGTCGGAAGACCAGCTACGGAAAATTTTGGCCGAAAGACATACAAACATTTTATAGTAGCACGAGTTTATTTAGCTTTGATTTTCTCAATTTTCCCCGTTTATTTTAAGCTTTTCATTCAATTATTGGTTAACTAGAGCAAATGTTGTCGCCTCAAAAGCTAGATTACGCATTTTTCGTGCTCTAAAAACTTCCCGCGTGCACCCATAACTCGATATACGCACGTTAAGCATGAATAGATTCTTAAATTTAACCTGGGATTGCTTTTAAAACTGAACTAAGATTCCTAAAATGGCTATGAATTGATTTGACTACCAGCTTGGCGACCAGCTTCGTTCGGTTTGGAGACTATTTTTGTTCGTAAAAGACTTTAAGGTCAGATCGGGTAAAATAAAGTGTTCTTATGAAAAATGCACTAAATGATCCGCTAAATAGCCATCAGCATCTTAAAAAAAAAAAAATTCTAAAAACCTTCATCTCGGTAACTGAGCTGTCTCTAGTGGCCGATCTAGGGGAGGGGCCCAGGGGGCCCGGCCCCTCCCCTTATTTTGGGTAAAAAAAATCGCAGAAGGAAGAAAAGCCAGCAGGTGCACACACATAAAAAAATTGGGCCCTCTGTTAGCTCAAGGTATGAATCATCTACTGAACTCAGCTACTCACATAAAGACATCGCAAGTTTGCGATGAGATCTTAGAAACAGGGCTGGTTCTGTTGCCCAGGCCCGTGTGCGAAGAGGCACTAACTCCTAAATTCATTGTTACTATGTACACTTCATACTTAGACTGCATAACTTTGCAGTGTTTAGTTTGTTATTTCGAAGAAAACTTCAGTGTCGGATGGAGTAAAAGAATGTGCTCCTGCGAAAAATCCACAGCTTCCAGTCGAATAGCCCGGTGGGTTGGAGTATGTGTGACCGCAATACGTATAGGAATTTTGATTGCTGTTAGCGTTATCGTATATCCGGATTTCATGTCCCCCACCAAATGTGGGTCCATAGGTGGAACATCTGTACATGGCGTGTTGCTGGTTTTGGTGTTGTGTCAGCTTTACAGGATTGTATCCGTTGGCGTTGTAAAGAGAGAAAACAAAAGCTTTGCTGGCTGAAGAATAACCACAGGGACCTAAAATGAGAAGAGTTAGGGACTGGTCACTATTTGTCAGCTAGCGAGGGGATGGGGTAGAGAAGGATTTTTTTGGGGGGGAGTATTGCAGGGTTTTCAGGAGAAATGGGGGGATAGTAACCCTCATTGACAGGCACTAACGGGGGGGACCTTCAAAAAAAAGGAGAAATTATTTGAAGCGGCTGGGTCAATTTATTACCTATTTGATGATTTCGTATTTTTGGCTCTGTATAGCTAATGTTGGGTTTTTTCTTTTTTCTTTGGATTATCTTTGAGGACTGTAAGATAGGGAGCAGTTTTATGATTGGGAATTTTCGCGCCGGTACCTGTGTTTAGTAAGAAACGTTTGAAACTGGGCGAATGTGAAAAAAAATTCATGATGATAATTATTAAAGATGAATTTAACTTGCCGAACTAGAACCGAGCACCCTAGTTTGTTAAAAAAAAAAAACAGCAATTGAAATATGGTCCAAAGTATTATTTAAAGGTAACGCGTAATCATGGACTAAACATCCGTTGTTTCAGCTCCTCAATACGAATAATAGATAAAGCGAAACATGTAGGAATGACACGAAATGGGAATGTCAGAAATAAATCAAATCAAAATGAAACATCAAAAATCAAATGAAATCCCAAACAAGACCTTTGGTTGAAACGCGTTCCAAACGCGTTTCAAGCTATTTGATAGTTTGTCTACTTTGACATCTCACTTGTTACTGTCTACAGTGATATGTTTTGTTTCTAAGATGCACTCATTGCTACAAGAAAAGTCCACGCTTAATCAATTTGTTATCTGTTCTACGTGTGAGAGATGTTTGCTTGTTTGTTACTCACTGCTTGTCCAGGACACGTCAGTATATCCACCAAAGATATAGCTGTTCACTTTGATGATTGTCACTGTGGGTCCCCTCCCATCACAGTTGCTGTGGAATGTCGATGCTGCCCAGCCGTCAGTCTTTGCGTGCCAACACCTCACAAACCTGCTGCGCTCTTTGCTGATAAGGACTGGGTCCAAATACGAAAACAGCACCTTCAAGTACTTGTTGTAATCAAGGCTTCGAAGTATGTCAGACAAACCGAGGCCTGAGGAGGGAGACGAAAAGTAAAACTTACAGTTGGCAAAATGAATAGAACAATCCTTGTGGCTTTGATTGGTGGAGTCGCCTAAAGTGGATAATTTTATCACCCTCGTTTGGCCCGCGAGATAATCTCACATTACTGATCCAGCAAGTTAAAAAATTCCTAGCCCGTATACCAGGCAGTATTGTAGGCAACGGAGAGGGTAAAACTTGTCTGTTAGCTCAATCGTTCATTCAACTGTCCCCACCGACTTCGTTTTCATCTAATATCCACAAACCATATGCATCGCGGCAGCTCAGACTAGTCTTCTCAGACTCGTCACGCAACGTGTTGTGTGACGAACTTAAAGGATTGCTGCGAAAGAGACCGTAAAAGCTTAGAAATTTCTTTGAAATTGGAAAAAAAGTAAGCTATCCGTACTCCAGCAACACATCTTTTTGAAAATAATTCTACATTCCACGAATTGACTTTGCCACACGTCTTACTAATTTTTTATCCTTGAAAAGGTGTCTTTTACTTGATTACCTGTTTCACCGAATACTTCGATGTCCTTTGGGGAAAAATAAAACCCCCCTGTAAAAAACCACATTTCCCAGTTGAGTACCCTGAGGGCGTCGAGTACGTGTAACCGCATGTGGTGTAAGAGTTTTGGTTGTTTCCAGCGTCGTTGGATATGTAGATATCATGATACCCCCCAGCACCAAAGGTAGGTCCATACGTATTATTTACCACGAATGAGTTTAGGTATTTAGTCATCGTATGTAATCGACAAGGTTCAAAGTGTTTTTTAACAATAATGTACCTGTTTCAAAGAAAACTTCAATGTCAGATGGGGTAAAATGAAGTGCTCCTGTGAAAAACCCACAGTTCGAGCCCGAATAGCCCGGGGGATTGGAGTAAGTGGAGCCACACTTAGTATAGGAATGTTGATTGCTGTTAGCGTTATCGTATATCCGGATGTCATGTCCCCCACCAAAAGTGGGCCCATAGGAGGAACATCTGTACATAGCGAGGTGCTGGTTTTGGTGTTGTGTCAGCTTCACAGGATTGTATCCTTTGACGTTGTTGAGAGAGAAAACAAAAGCTTTGCTGGCTGAAGAATAACCACAGGAACCTAAAATGAAATGAGATAAGGACCGGCCATTATTTGTCACCTGGAGGGGAGGGAAGAAGGGGGGTTCTAAGGAATTTCATGGTCTTTCAGAGAAGGAATCAAAGAAAACTATAATGTCAGATTTAATGCATAGTCGGAAAAAAATCCAAGTCCCAGATGGGATTTGAACCCACGACCCTCCATTTGTTTCATCTCATGTACATGCTCAAGGATTGTATCCTTTGACGTTATAGAGAGAGAAGGTGAAAGCTTTACTGGCGGAAGAATAACCTGCGCAAGAACCAGATGAAATAGAAGAAAAATGTAGTCGTGCGTTGGAAGTTGGAAGAAAACATAAACCCCCGTGAGGGGAGGGGGGTTCATTTCCTATCACAGACTAGACGGGGAGTTTTTCCAGGCTAGATGTTTACGAACGGGAAGGAGAGATTCTACGAATTTGGGCACAGAAATGGTACAAAATGCTTTTATGGACATGGAAAATTATTGGGTAACATCTAAAGCCCATTAATTGGCTCCTGGCAATATTTGAATAAAAAAAAAATTTTTAATCGTACCCAGGCCCGAAATTTTAACTCAGTCTTTTTCAAAATGGCGAAATGTAACATTACCCAAAGTTATCTGTCATTTTCTTCAGATGTAGGCACATATTTAAAAAATTAAAAATGGTTTCGAGAACTGAAAAAAAAATCCAACCATGTGAATAAGGCTTCGAAAATATTATATCCGATAATAGAAATGGTAAAGGCTTGGAGTTCATAGTAAAGGAGAATCGTTCAAAATCTCATGGAGCTCAACCCTCCCCTTTCTCTTCCTTCAAACCTGTAGGAGAAGAATGATTAATCCGAAAGAATCGTTTGGTCTCTTTCTTCAGTAACAAATTTGATATACCTACCTCCACCCCAGGACACGTCAGTATATCCACCAAAGATATAATTGTTCACTTTGATGACTGTCACTGTGGGTCCCCTCCCATCGCATTTGCTGTGGAATGTCGATGCCGCCCAGCCGTCAGTCTGAGCGTGCCAACACCTCGCAAAGTCAGTACGGGATTCTCTGGGAAGAACTGGGTCTAAAAATGAAATCAGCTTTCCCAAGTATTTGTTAGGTTCCAGGCTTCTAAGAATATGAGATGCTCCAAGGTTACCTGTGTTAATAATAATAATTTTATAACAGCTTTTATTGCTATAGGGCTCTTATCCTGTGTTCAAGGCGCTTTACAACACTGTGCGGGGGACTTTACCAGACTGCCAGTGGCAGTTTACAAACAATAAAGGCGAATTTTAACAGATGCCCCCTCCCCCCAATTCCCAGTAAACAGGCCAGACCACATGACAGTAATCTCGTAATGTGGGTTCTTTAACATCCCCCGCCTAATCAAATTATCCAATTAATAGATGCAGGAGACGGGACCTACGGTTTATTCGTCCTTATCCGAGAAGACTAGAAAGGCCGCACACTAAAAGTGGGTCCGTAAGAGGAACATCTGTTTTTTATTGTTTTTTATTGCTCCTCAATAAAAAACGTACCTTCCCTAAATTTCAGGAAAGCACAGATTACTAATTGTATGTGAATCGGAGAAACGGAAAGCGAAAGAGTAACGAATTCAGCCGGATTTGACTCGACTCACTGCTTTAAATTTGATGGCAAAACATGCAATTTTCTCCCTGATTTAGTTGATAAACACTGAGATAATTCCATCGCCACTGTTGTCACAATAACCTGAAAAGTATTTCGCGCTATGGTTCAGCGCATGCACTTTTAGTGTCGCTGAACGTTGTCACGGATTAAAGGTTATGTATTCATCTTGCGTTTATTAACGACAGGTTGCTAAGTGTTTTTGTACATTAATTTGCCTATTTCAAAGAAAACTTCAATCTCAGATGGAGTGAAATGACGACTTCCTGTGAAAAACCCACATTGTTGGCCCGAAAAGCCTGGGGGGGGGGGGTTGGAGTAGGTCTGGCCGCATTCAATATAAGATTGTTGATTGCTGTTAGCATTATCGTAGATCAGGATATCATGTCCCCCACCAAAAGTGGGTCCGTAAGAGGAACATCTGTTCATAGCGCTTTTTAATGGCTGGACATGCAAAAACATGCAATTTCTTCCCTGATTTAGTTGATATGCGCTGATACCCGGGAACAATTCGATTGACACTATCGCCACAATAACCTGAATAGTATTTTGCTGCTGTATATGGTTCAGTGTATGCGCTCTTAAAATCGCTGAACCTTGCCACGGATAAGAATTTAGGTATTTAGTCATCGTAGATTGGCAACAGATTTTACAGTGTTTTTTTCAACAATAATTTACCTATTTCGAAGAAAACTTCAATGTCAGATGGAGTAAAATGACGACTTCCTGTAAAAAATCCACATTGTTCACTCGTGGAATAGCCCGGGGGGTTGGAGTATGTGTAGCCGCATTCAGTATAAGATTGTTGATTGTTTCCTGCGTCATTTGATACGTAGATGTCATTTCCTCCACCAAAAATGGGTCCGTAGGAGGAACATCTGTACATGGCGTAGTGCTGGTGTCTGTATTGTGTCAGCTTCACAGGATTGTATCCTTTGACGTTATATAGAGAGAAGAGGAATGCCTTTCTGGCGGAAGAATAACCTGCACAAGAACCAGCTGAAATAGAACGATGATGTAGTCGTACGTTAAAAAGTTCGAAGAAAACGTGAATCCCCTGAAGGAGGAGGATTCATTTTTTATCATGGGTAAGACGGGTATTTTTTTTTCAGGCTAGAGGTTTGCTAAATGGCAGGAGAGATTCTAAGAGTTTGGGTATAGAAACGTGTACGAATAAGAACTATGAAAGATTTGAGGGGTTACTCTAAAGAAAAGGAAGTAGAACCTTTTGAAACTTTTGAATCTCAGTGTTGTCGCTCATTATTTAATGTTTTAAGATGTAATGTTGTTCTGCAGGTGTATCAAGTGGCAAACATTTCAATTGATGATATATGTGTGAAAAAACCAAAACGCGAAAATGAAATGATAAAGGCTTGAAGCTCATAGCAGAGGAGCATCTTTCAAAAATTCATCGCGCACCCCCTCCACTCTCTCAAACCTCCAAGAGAACCAGGATTGATTTGATGGAATCTTCTCATCCTTCTTAAAAAGTTTGATATACCTACCTCCCCCCCAGGACACGTCCGTATATCCACCAAAGATATAGCTGTTCACTTTGATGATTGTCACTGTGGGTCCCCTCCCATCGCAGTTACTGTGGAATGTCAATGCCGCCCAGCCGTCAGTTTTAGCGTGCCAACACCTCAAAAAGTCAGTACGGGATGCTCTGGGAAGAACTGGGTCTAAAAACGAAATCAGCTTTCCCAAGTATTTGTTGGGGTCCAGTTTTCCAAGAATATGAGATGCACCAAGGCCACCTGTGTCCGTGAACAAAACTCGAATGTGAACTATAATTACAGACGTCATAAAACAAAAAAAAAATATGTTATTCTTTCTTTCACGACCGTGGGAGTTTATCACGAAGAATCGAGCCCCGGATCTACTTACTCACAGCGTGAGGTGCTCACCATGTAATCCCTTAAACTCGACAGGTTTTAAATTGTTTTTTCAACATGTAATTTCTTCCCTGATTTAGTTGATATACACTGATACCCGGGAACAATTCGATTGACACTGTCGCCACAATAACCTGAATAGTATTTTGCTGCTGTATATGGTTCAGCGCGTGCGCTCTTAAAATCGCTGAACGTTGCCACGGATAAGAATTTAAGTATTTAGTCTTCGTATATTAGCAACAGGTTTTAAAGTGTTTTTTCAACAATAATGTACCTGTTCCAAAGAAAACTTCAATGTCAGATGGAGTAAAATGAAATGCTCCTGTGAAAAACCCACAGTTCCAGACCGAATAGCCCGGGGGATTAGAGTAAGTGTAGCCACACTTAGTATAGGAATGTTGATTGCTGTTAGCGTTATCGTATATCCGGATGTCATGTCCTCTTCCAAAAGTGGGTCCATAGGAGGAACATCTGTACATGGCGTTTTGCTGGTATCGGTATTGTGTCAGCTTCACAGGATTGTATCCTTTGACGTTATGTAGAGAGAAGAGGAATGCTTTACTGGCGGAAGAATAACCTGCACAAGAACCAACTGAAATAGAACGATGATGTAGTCGTACGTTAAAAAGTTCGAAAAAACGTGAATCCCCTGAAGGAGGAGGATTCATTTTTTATCATGAGCAAGACGGGTATTTTTTTTTCAGTCTAGAGGTTTGCCAAATGGAAGGAGAGATTCTACGAGTTTGGGCATAGAAACCTGTACGAATAAGAACTATGAAAGATTTGAGGGGTTACTCTAAAGAAAAGGAAGTAGAACCTTTTGAAACTTTTGAATCTCAGTGTTGTCGCTCATTATTTAATGTTTTAAGATGTAATGTTGTTCTGCAGGTGTATCAAGTGGCAAACATTTCAATTGATGATATATGTGTGAAAAAACCAAAACACGAAAATGAAATGATAAAGGCTTGAAGCTCATAGCAGAGGAGCATCGTTCAAAAATTCATCGCGCACCCCCTCCACTCTCTCAAACCTCCAAGAGAACCAGGATTGATTTGATGGAATCATCTCATCCTTCTTAAAAGGTTTGTTATGACCTACCTCCCCCCCCAGGACACGTCCGTATATCCACCAAAGATATAGCTGTTCACTTTGATGATTGCCACTGTGGGTCCCCTCCCATCGCAGTTACTGTGGAATGTCAATGCCGCCCAGCCGTCAGTTTTAGCGTGCCAACACCTCAAAAAGTCAGTACGGGATGCTCTGGGAAGAACTGGGTCTAAAAACGAAATCAGCTTTCCCAAGTATTTGTTGGGATCTAGGCTTCCAAGAATATGAGATGCACCAAGGCCACCTGTGTTAATAATAATAATTTTGTAATAACTTTTATTTCTATAACGCTCTTATCCTGTGTTCAAGGCGCTTTACAACACTGTGCGGGGGACTTTACCAGACTGCCAGTGGCAGTTTACAAACAATAAAGGCGAATTTTAACAGATGCCCCCTCCCCCCAATTCCCAGTAAACAGGCCAGACCACATGACAGTAATCTCGTAATGTGGGTTCTTTAACATCCCCCGCCTAATCAAATTATCCAATTAATAGATGCAAGAGACGGGACCTACGGTTTATTCGTCCTTATCCGAGAAGACTAGAAAGGCCCCACACCAAAAGTGGGTCTCTAAGAGGAACATCTGTACATGGCGTTTTTTAATGGCAGAACATGCAAAAACATGTAATTTCTTCTCTGATTTAGTTGATATGCACTGATACCCGGGAACAATTCGATTGACACTGTCGCCACAACAACCTGAATAGTAATTTGCTGCTGTATATGGTTCAGTGCATGCGCTCTTAAAATCGCTGAACCTTGCCACGGATAAGAATTTAGGTATTTAGTCATCGTATATTGGCAACAGATTTTACAGTGTTTTTTCAACAATAATTTACCTATTTCGAAGAAAACTTCAATGTCAGATGGAGTAAAATGACGACTTCCTGTGAAAAATCCACATTGTTGACTCGTCGAATAGCCCGGGGGGTTGGAGTATGTGTAGCCGCATTCAGTATAAGATTGTTGATTGTTTCCTGCGTCATTTGATACGTAGATGTCATGTCCCCAACCAAAAGTGGGTCCGTAGGAGGAACATCTGTACATGGCGTAGTGCTGGTGTCTGTATTGTGTCAGCCTCACTGGATTGTATCCTTTGGCGTTGTTGAATGAGAATAAAAAGGCTTTGGTGGCGTACGACCAAACGCAGGAACCTGAAATGATGATTAAAATGGAAATAAAGTGAAAGACAATGACAAACTAAAAGAGTTGCTTCCAAGGGCGGTGTTTTTTGTGCAGTGCACGAGTGCGGTTGTCAATATTTTTCTAATATTAATGAAGTTCAGTTGGAGCCTTCGTGGTGCTTAGTAAAATCCATTATTGTATATCGGGAGCTACATGTCCACATTGCACCTGTTTCATCCATTTGGTCCTCGAACGAATAAAAACCAACATAAGGCCTAGAAATTACAGTCGACAAGTTAAAACACATGGTATGTGCCTTTAAAGCTGACTGGAAAACTTTTAAAGCATCTCGACTACAAATACCGTTAGCCTTACAAACAAAACAAACTAGAGACTCCTTGAGCATAACGCTGCTCGATGATCGATCGAGAAAGCTCTTGGTAGCGCTTTTAACCAATGAGAGAAAAATCTTAAACCAATCGTGACTTGGTATATCGCGTTTTTCTCGCGCCTCGGGCATCTTTTTTTCTTATCCTTTGTTTTGATTGGCACGTTTTTTAAACGGGCAGTTGAATAAAAATTAACTTGGTTTTGGTTTTGCGACAGTCAGTAAATGCAGTGAAGAAAGAGAATATTTGATTTGGAGAGAATATATTTGGATCCTAAATTTAACAAAAGCTACAGTACAATAAAGTAACGATATATATGTTCATTATAAAACTTCCTTATACTGCTTGGTCACCAGGACACGTCAATCTCCATATGGAAGAATTTCAAGAAACGGGCTTAGGAGAAATTTTGTCTGCTATGGTAGTCGGTTATTCTGTGGCTATTCTTCAGCCAGCAAGGCTTTTGTTTTCTCTCTTTACAACGCCAAAGGATACAATCCTGTGAAGCTGACACAAAACCAAAACCAGCAAAGCGCAATGTACAGATACGTAGATGTCATGTCCCCCACCAAAAGTGGGTCCGAAGGAGAAACATCTGCACATGGCGTATGGCTGGTGTCTGTATTGTGTCAGCTTGACAGGATTGTATCCTTTGAAGTTGTTCAAAGAGAAAACAAAAGCTTTGCTGGCTGAAGAATAACCACAGGAACCTAAAATGAAATGAGATAAGGACCGGCCATTATTTGTCACCTGGGGGGGAGGGAAGAAGGGGGGTTCCAAGGAATTTCATGGTCTTTAAGAGAAGGGATCAAAGAAAACTAAAATGTCAGATTTAATGCATAGTCGGGAAAAATCTAAGTCCCAGATGGGATTTGAACCCACGACCCTCCATTCGTTTCATCTCATGTACATGCTCAAGGGTTGTATCCTTTGACGTTGTAGAGAGAGAAGGTGAAAGCTTTACTGGCGGAAGAATAACCTGCGCAAGAACCAGCTGAAATAGAAGAACAATGTAGTCGTGCGTTGGAAGTTGGAAGAAAACATAAACCCCCTTGAGGGGAGGGGGGTTCATTTCCTATTTTAGATCATAGTATAAGTAATGTTCGCAGCTTTAAATACCTCGGTATGCATATATCCTCGGATTTCACATGGACTGATCATATTGAACACCTAACTGGGAAAATTAATCAGAGGCTTGGGCTTCTCAAGCGTATAAAGCATTTATTGCCTTTCCAGGCGCGTTTACTTTTCTATAAAGGTCTTGTTATGCCCCTTTTTGAATATGCTGATCTAGTATTGGGCGATAAACATAATATTACCCTTATGTCTAGTTTGCAAGTTTTGCAAAGTAAGGCCGCTAAAGTTATTTTAAATAGACCATTGTACTCATCCTCCACTGAGGCATTAGCCGTTCTCAAGCGGCTGCCTCTAGAGAAAAATCGATTTCAAAGAAGGTGTGTTCAAGTATTCAAATGCATCAATGGCCTAATTAATCACAATATGGACTTGATTAGACAAGACGTACTTCATAGGCATAATACACGTAACAAAGGCAATTTTAGGTTACCACTTGTCAAAAGAAATTGGGGAAAGCAAAGATCACAATATCATGCCGTTTCCGATTTTAACTCCCTCAGTGAACGATTTTAAGGGAGGATCACATGTTTTCAAGAGAACAGAGGGGGGATCGGAGAAAACTACAATGTCAGATGGAGTGAAATAATGTGCTCCTGTGAAAATCCGTAGTATCCAGTCGAATAGCCCGGGGGGGTTGGAGTACGTGTGACGGCAATTTGGTTACAGTCAAGCTAAGTGAAGCATACCCCTCAACCCTCCAGATTACATTAATGAATTGATCATTTGGAGATTGAACTCGCCAGTCGTTTCAAGAATGTAATAATAAATTGATTATTTGAATATTAAACCCGCTAGCCGTTTCACAAATGCAATAATGGATTGATTATTTGAATATTGAAGCCGATAGCCGTATCCGTTTTGAAAAAGCGCGGATCATTGTTCAGTTAGAAGTCCATTTCTGATTATACCAATAAGATTGTTCTTATTTGACGAGGAATCCTGAAAATAAACAAACTGCACTGTAAAAACACTGCGAAAACAGTCGATCGCAAATATTTACGAAATAAAAAAGTCTTGCGATGGCTTCGCCTGTAAACTATTTTCTTCAACCATGAATGCACACAAGAATTTCTACAAGTTCGTCAAGATGTAAATAGGGGAAAAAAGCTGTCGATAACATTCCATTTACAACATTTAATTTACAACAAGTTCTACACAACAGTCGAACTCACCTTTGCCGCCATGTCTGACGCCATGAAATGGTCCTATTTCATCATCACGTGTTCGCATAATCCAATCAGAAATGGAGCTCTGATTTGAACAATGACTCGCGCCTTTTCAAAACGGACACGGCTATCGGGTTCAATATTCAAATAATCAATCCATTATTGCATTCGTGAAACGGCTAGCGGGTTCAATAATCAAATAATCAACTCATTATTTCATTCTTGAAACGACTGGCGGGTTCAATATCCAAATAATCAATTCATTAATGTAATCTTGAGGGGTACGCTTCACTTAGTTTGACTGTAAGAGTATTGATTGCTGTCAGCGTCATCGCATATTCGTATGTCATGTTTAGTACCAAAGGAGGGTCCCTGTAAGGAACATCTGTACATGGCGTGTTGCTGGTTTTGTCAGCTTCACAGGATTGTATCCTTTGCCGTTGTTAAGTGAGAATAAATGACATTTATTACCAAAGGGAATAAATTAATTTATGCAGCCTGCGCATAAATTAATGCACATTATCCCGGATGGGTTACATCCGGGACTTACAATGGCAGATACTTGAATATCCGATCATTTCGGGCCTCTATTAGTTAAGCTTCGGTGCAGGGCAAACATTTTCCCACCCTATTAACCCGCCCATTGTTTTCGAGCATTCTCATAGGTGTGTCGAGTTCTCATTCGATGCGTGTTTGCCCTCACCTTTGCTGGGATTAGGTTTCTATTTCCGGTTTTACTGTAACTTGATTTGGTACTAAAAATAAACGGCCACTCAACTGAGTGGCCAAATTACGGCAAAGAAATGTTGTCCGTTTAATTCTCCCATCAAACCGAGCTCACCCCTAGCTATGCACAGTGTAAAACACTTGGTTATGGGCAAGCGAGCAAGAGGCATAAATATATGTTATTAGACGTTTTGTTGTGTAATATCGCTGAGTAATTTTACGAGTTGTGCCGTATTTTGACGAGCCCTACGGGCTACAGGCTCGAAATACAAATAACGAGTGTTTCTATTTTCTTCAATAAATGAAGAAATTTCCGGGTCTTATAGCTGTGTTTCTTCGTTCGATTCATGTAATAAACTTGGATCTATATTTGCCAGCCATTCTGACTCTTCGTCGTCGGAAATATGATTCAAATTGTCCGCCATTTTTTTTCGTAACTACAATCCAATTCTTTGCTTGCGCGATGCGAGAGAACCTGTTAAACCGGTACTCTAGAGTACAAATACCGCGCGATATATGTACTCGTTTATGGCGTTATTTGTACTCTTCGAAGTGTAGTTGGATAATAAAAAGGCTTTGGTGGTGCATGACCAAACGCAGGAATCTGAAAGGATGATTTAAATGGAAATGCAAAGATATACCCAAAAGTTAGACAAGGGTAAGATCAGGGACCAGCCCCGAAATGCTGTTTCTTGTCTTCCCTTTTAACATTTAAGATCGATTTATGGATGATTTTATAATTTGAAATTCAGACGATGAGAATATTTTTAAGACGAAACAAAATGAACTGGTTTTTGAGATTCGACTTGCATCACTATTCCTTAGATTTCTTCCAAAGTTATTTTCTTGCCTTTCTAAATCCTTAAAACGCTGCACTGAAAAAACCTTTATGGCCAAGATGCACTTACTGCTCCATGATACGTCAGTGTATCCACCAAAGATGGAGTTATTAGCTTTGATGATTGTCACTGTGGGTCCCCTCCCATCGCAGTTGCTGTGGAATGTCGATGCGGCCCAGCCGTCTGTCTTAGCGTGCCAACACCTCACAAACCTGCTCCGCTTTGAACTAAGGAGGACTGGCTCTAGATAAGAAAGCAGCTTTTCTGAGTAGTTTTTGTAGTCGAGGCTGGAAAGAATAACGGAACCATTCAGGCCACCTGTATAAATAAACAAAAAAAAGAGAGAAAAAGTAAGCTTTTCCTTACTTTAAAGTTTTCGCGTCATCTTGTATTGGTGATCGAAAAGCCTGGTTTTCACCAGCGACGTAAGCACAAACGCAAGTATAACACCTCTAATCACACCTTGAAAACGGCCTCGACGCAAGCATAAACACAAGCGAAAGCACCAGCGCATGGATCAAAAATGTTTTCTATTGTCTTGTGCTTATGTTGTGCTTGCACACGCTTATTCCAAGTGAAAAAAAAATATATAATAATAATGATAACTTAATATTTATATTGCGCAAATTAACATGTGAATATGATCAAATGCGCATCACAACACTTTTCGGGGGACTTTGGCCGGACTGCATCAGCAGTTTACAAACAATTGAAGGAAACTTATTTGAAGATGCCCCCTCCCCCCAAATCCCAGTAAACAGGCCAGACCACATCACAGTAATCTCGTGAGTGGGTTTTTTAACGTCCCCTGCCTAACCAAATTAGCTAATTAGTAGATGCAGGAGACGGGACCTACGGTTTATTCGTCCTTATCCGAGAAGACTAGAATGTCTATCCATTTCTTGATATTATAGAAAGGTAGTGCATTCTCCTCAGTTATTTTAAGACCTTGAGTGTTGGTCCGGCCGGGGCTCGAACCATCGACCTCGACCTCCCGCACAACAGTTCAGCGCTCTAACCAATTGAGCTAACCGGGTGAAAATGCGTGGGGAAAATGCCGTGGGGAAAATGCCGCACAAGCACAAGGAAATCTACCACAATTTCCTATGTCTGGATAACTATACCACTCGCTCAAGTTTTCCCCACGTCTGAGCCTTTGAACGAAATGGGGCGGCGGAAGTCGTCGCTGTAGTCTTTGATATAAATTTTTCCATGTTTGTTCGCAACTATCGAGTCTTGTATAACAAGGAGTGTAAAGATTTCAAAGAAAAAAACAAAAAAGCATAATCTTTTGACTCAAGTTGGTAAGGAAGAATCATCTGGCTTCTCCTTTCTTTAAAAAGATCCCTTAACCTAAAGCGTTTCATTCTCCTCCTCCTCTGTAACCGCTTTCGTTTTCTTCGTCGCAATAGTAGAAGAAACAAAAAACTTGACGCTTTAAAGTGTCTGCCGCCATACTGACCGAGTCGAGATCAACAGAGCCTTGTAACTAGTGAGCTTATCGTCAAGTGTTAGTCTTGCTTGGCCAATGTAAATGACACCTTGAAATTCACAGCAGATTTGCTATTTTCATCGACAGCGAGCAAAACGTCCTTTATAGAGAAGACCATACTCCAAAAATATTTTCACGAAGTTCAAGAACGAGGAAAGATACCGCAAGAAGAATTTCAAGAAGTCTTAAATAAGCTGACAACCGACCCAGAGGGCATACTTGCTTCTCCAAAAACTTACCTCAAGAGCTAGAGCTAGCTGGAGATATGTTTGACACAATCAAAAATGAGAATAGTTTTACAAGGCTGAGTTAACCGGAAAATTGTTTAAGCGTCTTCATCTCTGCCCTCTCCTTTGGTTGCGAGGAAAAAGCCTTTTTAATACAAGATAATTTGGATATATCAACAAAGTTGAAATGGTATATTGGCCACCGTAATGATTACAAAAGCTGACGTTTCGAGCGTTAGCCCTTCGTCGGAGCGAATCATTCGCTCCGACGAAGGGCTAACGCTCGAAACGTCAACTTTTGTAATCATTACGGTGGCCAATATACCATTTCAACTTTGTTGATATATCCAAATTATTTCGTTACTCCCACCGACGCAGCCCCAAACAGTTTCTTTCGAAACTATCAGCCTTTTTTTAATACAAGCATTGCTCGTAACATGCAGGCAATGGTAATCAGTTTAAACGACAAAAAAACTAAAGAGCCAAGCTCGAACGAGTACTCTGCCGATAACTTGGACGGGGAGACTATCCAAGAGTTAGGGGAAATCCGAGAGTCAGTGGAAGATGATGTCCAAAAGACTGCAGATGGAGGCGTCCAAGGGGCTGCCAAAGAAGAAGCATTGGGGGAAGAGGCAGTCATTAAACTAAACACTTGTTCTTGTTAACACATAAGAAAAGTTTGATTGTTTCATAATGTTATATCGTGTCTGAACAAGAAACAAAGCTAAAAAAATCGATCCTTCCGCTTTTCTAATTTTTTTCTCTATTTTTTTTCACGGTCCTCCCCCCCCCCCCCTTAGTGCCTGTCAATCAGGGCTGATTCCTCCATCTAATCTGTTGAAAATCATGTGATTCCCACCAATATCCCCCACCACCCCTCACCCCTCCCCCCCCCTCCCCCAGGCGAGGAATAATGACCGAAATAGAGTTAAGGACACTGCTTGGTTCGCTCGTGTCTAAATATTAGTTTTAAACTCACGAAAATAGCAGCTTGTTCCGTTTCCTTGGTACCAGGGATTGCACGTACATCGATAAGAACCCACGGTATTGTTGCAGTGAGCGTTGGCGTCACAGTCATGTGACTCCTTGGTACATTCGTCGACATCTGAAAGAACGGATGAGAATATAATGGCCAGAACTAAAATTACTGTTATTGGTGAAAACATCTCGCTGTACACTGAATTGAACCTGACATGGTGTGGGGGACTATTCTAATCGGTCATTAAAGCAATTTTAAATCGAATCTTCAGATTGAGCCTGGAATTGCTCAGATTTTGCTTTGTTTTGAAATGGATTTCTTCAGGCAATAGTGAAAGTCATTGTTCAAACTTACCGATACATTTTTTTCCATTTCCATTAAAACCTGCTTTACACGAACAACTGTGAGAACCGATGGTGTTCACGCACTCGGCGTTGACGTCACAGACGGGAATTGTTGAATTGCATTCGTCCACGTCTGAAAAACGAGAAAGATTGCGGTCAGTTTAAAAGAAAAACAGGGTATCCTCTAAATCATGAGTCTTTTGATAGATTTGTCGCAGCAATTGCTTGCTTCATGACTTCCAGCGGAAGCCAAAAGTTAATTTTCAGTTTACGATCCCTTCAGGAAGTCAGATTTCCCCTTCCCCATTCATTTTGTAACCCTAAGGTTACAATTATTCAGTGTTATCTAAATGTGTAAAAAAAATAAAAGAAAAAAATTCGAATTCTATTTGAACTATTCTCAAATCGATCAATGTACGGGAATGGTTAAAAAAGATGATCTTGTTATGTTTTTCCTTTTTGGCTTCGTTGTTTCATTTGCCCAAACGAATATGCTTAATTCTTTGTTTCTGGGGGTTCGAGTCTACCCATAACATCTCTGTCAACTTATTCATTGAGGGTGGTTGGAGAGTTCTCGTCGAAGTTATAGCTTTATTTTCGAACAACGATGTAGAAGAGATTCTACAATAGAAAATACAAGCTATAATTACTAGAACAACAAGTATTGCTGTAATTAACAGTAACGTACTTACAAATCAAGTTATGGTAGGCTTATTCTCCCACTAGTAAAGCAGATAAAATAATAAACATTAACTTTAGGAAGCATGGCTGTTCGATCACAGCTTTTCCCTCGTCTCCAGTACTCGGTCAGCGGTATACCGGTCAGCGGTCTACGTAGGGTCGCTAACTCCTCAGTGGTGAACCGCCTTTTACCTGGACAAAGATATGATTTGTTAAAAAATGAATTTACCTTCGGTTTTCATGTCACAAGGGGCCAGAACTGTCTTATCCGGCACAATCGAGTAAAACCAGTATTTGCCGCTGACCGCTTGTCCTCCTTCGCTCATTTTGATTTCCTGGCAAGTCTCTGCAGGCAGCTCAGGAATAGAACCGAGAGGGACTGGAAGGAAAAAGAATTCATTAATATGGTACTTCAAGCAAGTAAGACTTTATGTCTGTCGTAGGAGCGAGGACACTGATTGGAGGATGACTTGACTTGGGGTAAGAAGATAATTAAGATGTGACATAATTCCTTAATTTTGCGTCGAATAATTGTGCTCTGAAAATGTCCTTAAGGGGAAAGAGAATAAAATTGACAAACTTCTTTTGTAATCTCGCTTAAAGTAAAATCTCTCAGGGTTCGGAACATAATCCTCTGGTCTGGCCTCTTTGGTGCGGTCGCTCAGCTCACAAATGTCTTGCGTAAAGACGTAGTTAAAACTTTGACATCTAACGTCAGCATAGCATTCTCGCAGGCACACATCTGACAAAGCAGCTCCCGTGATCCTCTTGAAGACGTGACGCTGTAGCATCATACCAAATTTGGAAACTTCCGGCTGGCCCGTAACCTTCCATTGCTGAGCAGCTGTACAGTACAGCAGCAGGCTCATGATCAGCAGCCCTGCTGCGTACAAAACCCTTTTGGCCATTTCTTCTCGACGTAAGTTTTAAAAAGGAAAAAGGTTCCCTAAAAATAAAACGTCCAAATATCATGTAAGCTAAATGTTGCCCTGAACTTTTTTTTATCTGTTGTCTGTTTTTTTTTTTTTGGTAAGGTCACAATCAACATGCTTGTTTAAATGATTGGAAATTTCGCTTTATTTTCATTAATGTTTTGTAAAGAATTGCAGGCAGAGAAAAGTCAAGAATATTTGCAAATTTAATATTGTCCCTCAGATTCAAGGAAAATGTTTGTTTGTTTTATGTCATAACGTATTTTGGCATGCGTTTTTTTCCATAACCTGACTTGCGTTCTAGTCAGGAAATGCAATATCAAATGAATATACGAGGTTGCCTATTTATCGAGTTAATTTTTCGGGTTGAGTTTTCAAGTTCGATTTTCGAGTTGGATTTTCGAATAATATGCTAATTGCATGGAAATAGGTATATTTAATTGTCAAGTGAAGTTCTTTTTTATCACGCAATTATCAGGCCTTAGTCGTGTTTCGTGTTTAAAATCGCACTGAACAAGGCACTACAATTGAAAAAACTCCGAAAAATTTGTTAAATTTTTACGAGCCACAAAATTATTTGTGGTCCGGACACAATTTTACTGAGTCACATCCATTCGCTTTGTCTTGTTTAAGAATTGTTTATATTTAATTAATTATTCAGAACTCGCTTTCCTTGTCAGTCTTCTATCTGATATTGAAAACCTTCTTCTGGCAAAAATTCATTTTATTTCTAATACTTACTCAATTATAGCCCATTAGTTTTTCAAACTCAGTGCAAGTTGCAAAGTGAGGACATAAAAATATTGTTTTTCGAACACATCGATTTATAATTTTCAAATGATCCTCACGTGCAAGTTTTGATGATCACATTTACAAAAGTGATTAAAAGGAAATAGTTGAAATACTGAGTGAAAAAACTTAATACAAACTGCCAGAAATGAGGAGATTTCTTGCAAACCTCAACTTAGAGAATTTGATATAGCGCATGAAAAAATTTCCAGCTCTTCGAGTGGGACAGTAGAACATTTTGTCGAAAATGATACTTGTAGAAAGTTATGAAAATTCTTTATTACCTCATGCGTTCCGGGTGAAGTAAGGTAAATTTATTTTTCAGTTGATGCGAAAAACAGACAAACATTTTTTTTTAAAAAGCATGAATGATTGAAATGGAGTTTTCTAAATCATACAAAACAACTGGAAAAGTCTTTGCAACTGGTTCGCTGGCTTTGGAAATCTTGCCAAGAAAGGGATTTAATACTGATGGTAATATCTAACAAATTCTTTTAAAAAAATTGATTAAGAGGAAATCTTTGGTATAGATTTTTAAATGTGTCTGCGTCTTTGAGCCTGGCTGTTTCTTTTACGCTAATGATAACAGATCTTTCTTACTCAACGACCAAGCTCAAAATTCACCTCTCCTGCAAGCGAGCACGACAGAATTTCTCCTTACAATATCAATAAAATATCAAGCATATAAGTAAAGAGAATAAAGAGAAATATCAATGAGGATAATTACTTGTCAGCGATCCAATACAAACTAACCCTAAACTTAACATCATAACAACTGTATGGCAAAGAGTGAGAAGAATTACTAATAAGCAGGCAAGTTGCGCAGGACGATTGTGAAATACGCATCTATCATTATCCAACTGCACTAACTGAAGTAGAGTACAAATAACGTGCGAATCAAGTACAAGTATCCTACGATACGGCACAACTCGTAAAAATACTCAGCGATATTGCGCACCAAAACGTCTAGTAAGATATAAATACACGTAATACCTCACTCACAAGTTATAGCTCTGAAGTTCAGTTGTAAGGGCGTTCGACTACGGCTGCAAAAACACTGACGCATTTTCGTTCGAAAACTTGTACTTTTTGATGAGTTTTTTACCACTATCCGCCTTAAAACGCACGACAGCATTCGCAAAAAAAAGCGTTTTTATGTAGGTCCTTTTTAATTGAAGCTAGTCTCGACGATGACAACTGAGGATTTTGAAAACAGAGACGAAAAATGTGTCAAACACTGTCGCCTCCACCAGCCTTTTAGGGTTTTGAGTGTTTAAGTGTGGATGATACGTTTATAAATGTAAACACCGAGATGTAGACAATTAAGAGGAATGTAACTACCTTAATGTACTTGGGTGGAAATAGTGTGGTTTATTTTCCCAATTGAGTGCGGACATTTTTCAAACTGCATTATTGAAAACAAATTGAGTGAAATGACAAAAAAGTGTGATCGGAGCTGGTAGGGGACTGTGTTAAATGTCTCAGGCTGGAATCTTAGCAAAAAATCAGAATATGTTTAACACTTGACTCAGATTTCTAACACGACCGAGCTTAAAGTTTACCACCTGTTTTATCCTATTTTCATACAAAATGATCTATACGAACATTGGAGTGAATTAAAGAGCGCTTGTCGAGTGTAAACTTGGCAAAAGACAGAAGCTAATCAGTTTCTGAAAAATTTGTTTACGATGCTGCATCGTCGAGCAACGGGAAACAATCAGTTTCTCATCAACACTGAGTTCATACATGTAAAGGAAGATAAACCGCTGCAGCAAACTTTGAAAAGTTGAAGTTTCGACTGAAGTCGCTTCATGGGCCCGAGCGATACAATGCGTTGTACATTTATTAACGAGTTCTTTTCGGAATTCGCTGGGATTTGAGTCCTTGCGGTAGATTTTTAGCCCTTGTGAAACAAATTTTATATCTTACTCCGCGCTTTAACTTTCTCGCGAAAACTGGCAAGATTGGGCGAATGCGGGAGGCAGAGATGCAAGTGAAAAACAATAAAACTGTTCCATTTGTAGAAACTCTTCTGAGTAAGCAAATATATACATACTATCTAATTTGACTCTCTCGTCAAAATAATTACGCCTCGATCTTGTTGCTAGAAAAGTTTCCTCACATTTTCTGACATTGTTTCTGGATTTCATCGAGACACAGACAGTTTTCATTTTTCCATTTTTTTTCTTTATGAGAAAATGCCTTCGCGTTGCCTCGCCCTTTGGAGGTAGCACCATCTCCAGCTGAAAATCTGTAGAACTAAGCCCCCAAAAATTGTTCCTTACCTCTTTCTCCGAAAATGTTTCTTAGCTGGCGATTCGTGTTGGGAAACAAGTGTAGCTCTTGCAAATAACGCCAACGGAAGGGTTGTCAGATCTTATTAACAGGTGGGAGGGAAATATATTCCTAATAATTTACCTGCTCAATGGGGAATTACGCAGGACAATAATTGCTACTCAAAATTAATCACCTTTTGAAATTTTCAAACAGACAAAAAACCTCAAGTTAACATTTCTGCAGCCTTTTATGACTCTGGAAAAGGTTCTGAGTGACTCGTATGACACCTTCCTATAAGGAAACAGGTCATAGATGTATGACTCTGGAAATTACTCCTATTTAGTATGTTATATAGTACGTGCCTCGCGCAAAATTATAATATATACATTTGAAAAAGGTTCTGAATGATTCGTATGACACCTTCCATGTAGGTCATAGATGTATGACTCTGGAAATTTTTGCTACGTACTTAACTATGTTTAAGAGTATGAACCTCGCGCTTTCCGGGTCACGCAGCTCATACGAAATTTTAATATTTATTTGAAAAAGTTCTTAGTGATTGGTATGATGTATGTATGTATGAATGTATGTATGTATGTATGTATGTATGAATGTATGTATGTATGAAGAAACGGGTTATGGATAACTTTGGAAATACTCATCCATACAAAACTTAAATTTGACACATTTCTCTAATCACAAACCACACATGCATCAAGATTGGTGGAAAATTAATAAATTTTTTGCACTTCTGGTATGTTTGTTTTCATTTGTTTTGTTTTGCCGTGTTACTGACGTCTTCAGTGTGCGTAAGTTATTAGGAAGAAAGCGATGAAGAAATTTGATTCTTATTTAATATTGATGGCAGCATCTAACAAACTCCTCTTGTAAGATTTATAAAAAGGAAATCCTTGGTATAGATTTTCAACGCTAACGACGATAGAACTTTCTTATTCATCGACCAAACTCAGAATTCACCAGACCACGACAGAATTTCTTATTACAATATCACTACAATATCGAGCAGACAAATAATGAGATTAAAGAGAAATATCTACGATGACAATTAGTTGTCAGCGATCCAATACCAAATTCTCCAAACTGTATGGCAAATAATGAGGAGATTTACTAATAATCAGGCGAGTTGCAGAGGACGATTGTGAAATACGCATCTATTATTATGCAACTGCACTGACAAGAGTACAGATAACGCGCAAATCGAGTACGAACATCATATGATATTGTACAGTTGGTTATTAATACCTTTGCCAAGCTATGGCCTTGTAAGATAGCACTATCTGCAACTGAAATGCCCCAGAACAAATTATTTCTTACCTTTTTCTCTAAAAATGTTTCTTTGCCGGCCATTCTTGTCTAAATATTTGTGTAGCTCCTGCAAATGATACCAACGAAAGCGCTTCAACAGGCGTATGAAAAACAGCCCTGCCGCGAACAAGACCTTTTTTGCCATTTCCTCACAACACATGTTTAGGGTATAAAACTTGAAAATATCTTTTAAGCTAAATCTTTCCCAACAGTTTGGAAGTCTCACGATCAACATGCATGTTTCTATATCTATATCTTTCTAGATACATGTATTTCATATATTCGTTGTGTGTGATGCATGTTTCTGTGTTGATAATTTTATTGTATTCCCCTTTTTTATCGAAGAATCGATAGCGTGGAAAAGTCATATATATTTGCAAAATTGGACAACAGACTTAAAGAAAATGGATGTTTGTTTAACGTCAAAACATATTTTGTGATACGATACTTATGGTTTTTACTATTACCGTAATATGCGTTCCGGAAGTACAATATCGGCTAAAAAGCTCTGAGTAGTGGCCGGGAGAAAGGGTTATTACTGGTGTATAAGAAAATAGGAAATAAGAAATAGGAAATAGGAAATAGGAAATAGGAAAAAAATAAGAAATTTAGCAATGAAAATTCCAATGGGTGGCTCTTCTTATCCCGCTGTATCTTGCCTTAAATTGTACTGAACAAAGCATTATCATTGAAAAAATGCCGAAAAAATTTGTTCAAATTTTGCAAGCTACAAAACCCTTATTTCTGATTATGATGTAATTTTACATGTAGTCAGATCCAAACGTTCAGTACTGTTTCAGAATTGTTTATACTAATCAATTATTAAAGCTTCGGACTCCTTGTTTGTTTCCAACTTGTTTTTAAAAACCAGTGCAATTCCTTCGAAAAAAATTCGTTTTAATTCTAATTAACAATTGGTTGATGCTTTAGCGTGTACTATCGAGTTATGGAGCACGTGGGAAGTTTGGAGAGCACGAAAGAAGCGTAAGAGTTTCCCGAGGTGATAGCCGAGGGCAACCCTAGCTTCTTGAGTGCTCTCCAAACTCCCACTTGCTCCATAACTCGATGGTGCACAGGTGAAAGCATGAACCAATTGTTTTAGAACACAGCCGGTGGAATTGTGCATCAAATCCGAGGCGAAAAACAGACAACAATATCAGTTGAAGCGAATCGTGACGGCGCTGATGCCGAGTCTCCTTTTCCGTTGTTTTTCTCTTTTTCTGCCTCATTTAAGAACTCTGGCCCAAGGGAAAAGATCGAAACATTGTCTTCGTTTTCGGACTAGGAGGCCGAGTTTCTGTTTATAACCATTATTGTCGCGAAATATATTATTTTTCCTCGCGCTAACAATGGCTGCTCGCGCGAAAAAAAAATTTCTGGCGAAGTGATTTGCTGACGCTGTCAGCGTGCACTATCGGGATTTTGAGTACGCTTACGTATATTGAATTTGATTGCGCGGTTCTGCTAGCTATGTTCTAATGTTCATTTAATTATGGCGGATTAATTTATTAAACTTTTCAAGTCGCAAAGTGGAGACACCATGTATTGCATAATTTTGGCGGAAGGTATTGTTTAATGACCTTCAAATAATGCGTTCATGCAGGTTTGAAAAATCTCGTTTACAAAAATAGAAAGAAAAAGTGGAATGATGAGTGATAAAACCGGATACAAACTGCCAGCAATAAGGAGTTTTTACGTAAACCTCAACGCAACGAATTTAGTATGACCCATCAAAAATTTCAGCCGAACAAGGTTATGAAAACTGTTATATCCCGAATACATAACATTACAGTGGCAGATCTAGGAGAGGAGCCCGGGGGTATACACTCGTTTCCTTATTTTGAGTAAAAATATAAACGCAGAGGGAAGAAAACACGGCAGGTGAACACACACAAACAAAAACGCCCCTCAAGGGGATTTTAGCGACTATAAAACTTTCAATCCACGTTTGCTGTCAACTGCGGGGCATGGCGTTTATCGTGTGCACACTTATTAGTGTGTATATGACAAGATATTTAGTCGAGATCTTTTCAGTAAAGATACAAAGCCAACAACTTCCATGGCTATGGTGGTATGACCGTTTTGAAAAATAGAATAGTTGATCTTTCACACCCAAGCAACAGTATATGTGTATTCTCCATACTGTTTTCGTTTCATTTCCTGTGACATTTCCGTATAATCAGTTCCTCAATTCTCATGAGCTTAATGTTTAATTCAGCAGTGATACTTACGGGAGAATTTAGATGTTAGTTACCATTAGGGGTGACAGGGTATTAAGCCTGTTCTAATTCTCAAAATGGTCATGGCGCTCTGTTCGCTTTCAACAATGTCTGGCCCTTTCCTGGTTTTGAAGACTAAGAAGACAACTATTTTGATTAATCCGCTAATTTTTTAATCAGTTTTTTTCTTTTTTTCAATCCCATCAATACAAAGATTCGATGTAATGTCGATCAAAACCGTTATTAATTTACTTTGGGATTGATCGCGTGACGTCAGAGTGTACAGACCGG
Source organism: Stylophora pistillata (assembly GCF_964205215.1). Classification (NCBI taxonomy): domain Eukaryota; kingdom Metazoa; phylum Cnidaria; class Anthozoa; order Scleractinia; family Pocilloporidae; genus Stylophora; species Stylophora pistillata. The sequence goes on from NC_142532.1 coordinate 20,864,965, forward strand.
TGTACAGATTATGAGTCTGCTGTCTGAAGGAAACAGAAGAGTGGCGAATGTTCCTTTTCGAAAATACACATCTCAGAGAATGCCGTTTCGTAGGTGAGGCTACACGTGGATATTATGGCTTCTTATCTCTCAGTCTGTAGCAGGCTCACGATCAGTCGTTTCTTAGACAACCGCAAGTGGCCGTTTGTGGTTTACTCGCCCTTTCGCTCATCTTTACTGACTGGGCGGACCGTAACCGACTTCTTATGTCTCCATGCACCTCCAGCTTACCTTTAAAACTTATTATTAATACTATTTTTCTAGTCTTCTTTGACAACAGAATTATAATCTTTTGAGAGCTTAGCCGGCTCCTCTAACTGGCTAAATCCACCTTGTTAAGCTAAACGATTAAATAAGATAACCGAGAAGTTGAACTTTGGACGAAATGTTCTTGATATTTGAGATTGATGATTATATTCTTTTATGTAATTTCAATCTCCTTTGATTTCCGTTATGGTAAAACATAATAAATAAAAACTTAAAATGAAATTAAATCACGACTTTGTACTAAGAGCGATTATTTCCTGTAGGTTTCATACCTTACTAAAACAATTTTTCTGATGTAAAGTTTCTAAGCAAGTAAAAAACAACATATCTCGTTAATGGAATTGGAATTTTATCAAGATTTCTTTAACAAACTGATGAGTTTCTAAGATCGCATATCCATCAACACCAGGACTACATTTAAAACTAGCCTTCAATGTGCTAAGCTGTGTTAAATTGTCAAAAGAAGAATTGACTACCGGCTTGGCAACCAAGTTCGTTCGGTTCGGAGACAAGTTTAACCAGTTCTGTTCTAAAAGGTTATTTAAGTCAAATCGTATGGATCAGTGTATAGATGTGTATTTCATAGAATACCTCAATGTCAAGTGAAGTGAAAAAAGCGATCCTGTGAAAATTAAAAATCCATAGCCAAGAGCACAGAGGGCCCACACAAGCGGCGTGTCTGGTCGTTTGTTCGAACATAGTTTGTTCGAAATATAAAGAAATGTATGGGGGAATATTGAAGAGTCGTAATATGGTAAACTTATATCAAGGAATGTCTATGTTGAGGCTCAAAATAAATGTAAACCTACCTCACTTGCTGTGTATTTTCCTTTCTGTGGTTCTAAATGGCGAATTTGAGCGTTGAAAACGCAGAATCTACCAAATCGGTCAAATTCGCCATTTAAAACCACAGAAAGGACAATACACGGCAAGTGAGGTAGGTTTACATTTATTTTGAGCCTTAACATAGACATTCCTTGACATAAGTTTACCATATTACGACTCTTCAATATTCCCTCATACATTTCTTTATGGTCGTGATTAGTAGCAAGTATGATAAATATTGTAAGAAATAGACAACTTTATGAGAGATGTTTCGGCATGCTTATGCCATCTTCAATCAATGGGTAACAGAACGTGAGTAATTATATAACAGACAAGTAGATGAATAAAATATTTACAGAATGATGTAATACAGAGCGGGTACTAATTACAACGTGACACCAAATATCAAAGGTGTGAACTAAAACGCTAGAAAAGTGTTATAATGCTGTAATTGTTTGTTAAGTTCAGGTTTGATCTTATTTATATAAAAAGCTTCTTGGAGTTTTAAATCAATTGAGTTCTTAGCAGAATCCAGAATACTAAAGCAAGAAAGGGAGTATTTGTTCTTACAAGAGGGAGATGTGTTGAAATGGTTTATATTTCAAACAAACGATCAGACACGCCGCTTGTGTGGGCCCCCTGTGCCAAGAGTAGTAGCCGGAGAACAACAAAAACAACAACAAAAATTGCAAAAACCGAAATCTTGGTAACTAGACTAACTCATTTACTTAAAAAAAGAAATCGCAAGTTTCCGCGAACGAAATGAGCGGTGAAATGAGATCTGAGAGACAGAGCTCCGGTTGTTTAAAGGGCGGATAACTCTATCCAACGGATAAATCGCTATCCAGCGGATAAGTGTTAACAAAACGTACTGCGCTATCCACCGGATAGAGATTTATCCAGTGTATAGCGTTATCCATCCTTCGAACAACCAGGGCCAGGCCTTTAGTAAGGAGGCAGTAACTCTATTAATTATATTGTTACTATACTTAATCAATACTTACTTAGACTGCATAGTTTTCAGTGTTTAGTTTGTTATTTCGTGGAAAACTTCTATGTCGGATGGAGTAAAAAAAAGTGCTCCTGTGAAAAATCCACAGTCCAGGTCCGAATAGCCCGAGGGGTTGAAGTACGTCCCGCCGCATTTAGTATGGGAGTTTTGATTGTTCCCAGCGTCATTTGATACGTGGATGTCATGTCCCGCATCAAAAATGGGTCCGTGGGAGGAACAACTGTACATCGCTCGTTGCTTGTTTTTATATTGTGTCAGCTTCACAGGATTGTATCCTTTGGCGTTGTTAAATGAGAATAAAGAGGCTTTGGTGGCGTAAGACCAAAGACAGGAACCTAAAATGATGATTAAAATGGAAATAAAGTGAAAGACAAGAACACATTAGACGAATTGCTTGCAAGTGCGGCGTTGTATCCATTGGCGTTGTAAAGAGAGCAAATAAAAGCTTTGCCAGCTGAAGAATAACCACAGGAACCTAAAATGAAAATAGTTAGGGACTGGTCACTATTTTTGACCTGGGGGAGAGGTGAGGGGAGGAGAGAAGGATTCTGGGGAAGGATCACATGGTTTTTCAGGGGAACGGAGGGGAGGTTCAGCCTTTATTGACAGGTACTAGGAGGAGGGGGTGAAAATTTCTGAAGCGATGGGATCAATTTATCACCATTTTGCTGATTTCGTATTTTTATCTTTGTACAATTTTCGTTTTTCTTTGGATTATCTTTGAGGACCGTAAGATAAGGAGCAATCTTAAGATTGAGAATTTCGCACCGGTTTAGCTGTGTTCAGTAAGAAACGTTTAAAACTCTGCGAGTGTGAACAGAAATTATGATGAATAGATTTAACTAGTCGAACTAGAACCGAGCACCATAATTCGATTGAGAATTTCGCACCGGTAGCTGTGTTCAGTAAACATGTAGAAATGACACGAAACCGGAATGCCAGAATCAAATAAAATCAAATAAAAACGAAACATCAAAAATCAAATCAAATCCGAAACATGACTTTAAGTTAAAACGCGTTCCAAACGCGTTTAAAGCCATTTAAGAGTTTGTCTGCTTCGAGATCTCACTTGTTAATGTCCACAGTGATATTTTTTGTTCCTAAAGTGTACTCACAGCTACAAGAAAAGTCCACAATTAATCGATTTGACAACTGTTCTGTATGTGAGAGATGTTTGCTTGTTTGTTACTCACTGGTCCAGGACACGTCAGTATATCCACCAAAGATATAGCTGTTCACTTTGATAATTGTCACTGTGGGTCCCCTCCCATCGCAGTTACTGTGGAATGTCGATGCTGCCCAGCCGTCAGTCTTCGCGTGCCAACACATTACAAACCTGCTGCGCTCTTTGCTGATAAGGACTGGGTCCAAATACGAAAACAGCATCTTCAAGTACTTGTTGTAATCAAGGCTTCGAAGTATGTCAGACAAACCGAGGCCTGAGGAGGGAGACGAAAAGTAAGAATTACAGTTGGTCAAACAAATGAATCAACCCTTAAAGCTTTGATTGGTAAAGTCGCCTTTGAATCTAAAGTGGATAATTTTATTACTTCTCGTTTGGCCAGCTAGATAATCTCACATTACTGACCCGGCAAGTTAAAAAATACCCAGCTTGTCTACCAGGCGGCGGTAAAATGTCCTCAAAGGGAAGGTGACATTAAATTTTACAAACCTCTTTCGTAATCTCGCTTAAAGTAAAATCTCTCGGGGTTCGGAACATAATCCTCTAGCCTGGCCTCTTTGGTGCGGTCGCTCAGCTCACATATTTCTTGCGTAAAGACGTAGTTGAAACTTTGGCATCTCACGTCAGCGTAGCATTCTCGCAGGCACACATCTGACAAAGCAGCTCCCGTGATCCTCTTGAAGACGTGACGCTGTAGCATCATACCAAATTTGGAAACTTCCGGCTGGCCCGTAGCCTTCCATTGCTGAGCAGCTGTACAGTACAACAGCAGGCTTATGATCAACAGCCCTGCTGCGTACAAAACCTTTTTGGCCATTACTTCTCGAGGCAAGTTTTTAAAAAGGAAAAAGTTCCCTGAAAATAAAACGTCGAAATATCATCCGAAGTAAATCTTGCCCTGAACTTCTTTTTATCTGTTGTCTGTTTATTCTTTGTAAGTTCACGATCAACTTGCATGATTCATTGATTATAGTAGTAGATTCATTAGTATACTACTTTCACTTTATTTTTATTAATTTTTTTTTTAAGAATTGCAAGCGGAGAAGAGTCACGAATATTTGTAAAATTTGGACCTCAGATTCAAGGAAAATGGATGTTTGTTCAACGTATTTTGTCGTTCGATATTTGCGGTTTTTTCCATTACCTTGACTTGCGTTCTGTTCAGGAAATTAGATGCAGTATCAAAATAATTGAACAAAGAAGAAAGGATTGTTAGACCTGTGTCAGTATAAGGTTGCCCATGGCCATTTAACGAGTTGGTATTTGGAGTTCATTTTTGGAGTTGAACTTTTAAGTTAGATTTTGGAGTTGGAATTTCAAGTTGAATTTTCGAGTTGGATTTTCGAGGCAAATTCTCGAGTTGGGGCAGTCGAGTAAAATGAGCTGGTAATACTGCACTAATTGCATCTAAAAAGGTGTCAGTAAATGTCAGTCAAACTTAAGTTCTTGTTTATCACGCTATGGTGAGGCCTTAGTGCTTCTGTCTTGTTTAAATTCGCAATGAACAAGGCACTAAAATTGGAAAAATTCCGAAATAATTCGTTTAATTTTTGTGGGCTACAAAACTAATTGTGTGTCGTGACATAATTTTATATATACTGAGTTAGCTCCATTCGCTTTGTTTTGTTTGAAAATTGTTTAACATCAGTTGATCAATTATTCAGAACTCGCTTTCCTAGTTAACCTCCTAGCTGTTTTCGAAAACCAATGTGATTCTTCCGGCAAAAATTGTTTTTACTTCTGATTATCACTCAATTATAGCGAATTAGTTTATTAAACTTTGCATATTGCAAAACGAGGGCATCAGTGATACCATATATTTGAACATACTGAAGAATTTTCAAGTAATTCTTTCGTGCAAGTTTTGATGATCTCGGTAACAAAAATGATTGAAAGGAAAAAGTTGAATACCGAGTGAGTAAAGTTAATCCAAACTGCCAGATATGAGGGGTTTTTCATTACAGTGCAGAGGAGGATTTCTAGTTGTTTGAGTGCGACAGTACAATGGTTTATCGAAAATGATTCTTGTAGAAACATATAAAAATTCTTTATTGCCTCATGCGTTCTGGTTGAAGTAAGTGAATGTATTTTTCAGTTGATTCGAAAACAACGGACAAATTTTTGTATCGTTGGCTTTGGGAACCTCGCCAGAAAAAGAATTTAATTTTGATGGTAGTATCTTACAAATTCTTTTTAAAATGGAAAAGGAAGTCCTAGGTAGAGATTTTAAAATTGTCTGCGTTTTTTTTAGTCCGGCTGTTTCTCCGACGCTAATGAAAAAGAAATCTTTCTCATTCAACGACCAAGCTCAGAATGTCAGTACAATATCAAGCCGACAAGTACTGTATGGCAAATAGTTAGGAGATTTACTAATGAGCAGGCGAATTGCGCAGGGCGATTTGATGCATTTTTTACAATTATCCGCATCAAAACGCACAGAAAAGCTTGTAAAAACGCAGCCTTTCCAAAATTGTTTGTTTTAGCGTGGATGATACGTTTTTGAATGCAAAGATTAAAATATAGACAGTTGAGTGGAAAACGCTTTGGCCGTGGACTGAAGTGATTTCCTTCGTTTTTCCTTAAGCCGAAAACGGACACTTTTGAAACCGCATGATTGAAAAAAAATATTTAAAAAATAATTTAAATATAGTAAGTGTGGTCGGAGCCTGTTGGGGCATGTGTCTGAGGCTGAAATCTTCGCCGAAAATTAGAACACGTTTGACACTTGAGTCAGAGTTCTAACACCACCGAGCTTAAACTTAACCGGCATCTGTTTTATCTTATCTTCACTCAAAACGATCCGTGCGATCATTGGAGTGAGTTCAGTGCCGTGCGTAAACTTGGCAAAAGACGGGAGCTTGTTAGTTTCTGAAAAATTTCTTAACGGTGCTGCATCGTCGAGCAACGGGAAACAACCAGTTTACTGAGCCAACATAATTTTTGGGTCTCATCGAATCAGTATCAATTTTCATTTTCCATTTTTAGTACTTTTACTTTACAAGAAAATACCTTTGTGTAATCATAATCTAGACGTAAGCCATGCCAAAAAAAAAAAAAATCATTTCCTACCTCAGTTTTCTCGGCTCCGAAAATGCGACCCTTGTCTGTATGTTAGTGTAGCTCTTTGCAAGTGATACCAACGAAAGTGCTGTCAGACCTTATTGACAAGTGATTATACGTAATCGTGATGTTTATATTACTAGCCGCCTAATTGGAAATTATCTAGGGTACTAATATGCTACTAAAAATTAACATCATTCTAAATATTATGATTCACTTTTATATGTGAAAAAATCAATTTTTTGCGAAGTTAATTTTAACAGTATACTTTTATGAGCCAAGTCAAACGAGTAAAGTCATTCGATCAATTTTTTGTTGGTTTGTTTTTGTGTACTCGATCCAATATTTTTCCAGAATCGCCTGACGCAATACACTATCCTGCTTGAAAACGATCAGACAAAATAATCAGGTAGAGGTTTTCACCACGGTAAAATACCTAACTCTCTCTCTATTAACAACAAACATATGAAACATATGTGTGAACTGCGGTTATGAGACGTATATGAGCACGATCCTTCGCAGTAAAGCACTATTTGAGCAATAGTGAAAATCAGACCTGAAAAAAATTTCAGGCCTGTACGGGATTCGAACCACTGACCTCTGCGATACTAGTGCAGCGCTCTACCAATTGAGCTAACAAGCCAACTGGGAGCAGGCCATCAAATTAATTCTACATAAACCCGTAGATGATAAATCAAACAACAACAAACATATGAAACATATGTGTGAACTGCGGTTATGAGACGTATATGAGCACGATCCTTCGCAGTAAAGCACTATTTGAGCAATAGTGAAAATCAGACCTGAAAAAAATTTCAGGCCTGTACGGGATTCGAACCACTGACCTCTGCGATACTAGAGCGCTGCTAAAAGTGCGTAAGACCAAACATGTTTGCGATTTTTTGGCGAAATATCTTGCAGAAGCTGATGGAGGACTTAACATGTGTTTGAATACGAGCTGAAGGAAATCTCAAAAGTTGTGTAAATCCTCCACTGCGGCCAGTGTTTATATAAATTTCACAAATTGTTTATTCATCCCCGTGTTTGGATGAGGTTACTATAACATGTTTTTCTGAACTTCAAATTCTACAAATCATTTGCTATTTGTTTATCATTGTGACAACCCTTCACAGTTCGACTCAAGGAAGTCTGAATCCAAAAATAGATAAAAGTATTAATAATTAACAATTACTCACCGAAGTGCAGATGAATAATTGTTTTAGTATATACGGCACAGATATGAAAAAACAAGTTTATTTCTCTCAATATGCCGAAAAATGGTCGGAAAACTCTTGAGGCGTGATTTTGTCTCATTGGCAGTCTCGAGGTGATAATACTTGCTAGACATCCGAACTAGCCGATCAGCGTACACAAAATTCATTTCTGTGGTCATTAACAAATCAACAGTGGTTTAGCCGTAGTCTGTACTCTTATCAACAATGATATTCGTAATTACAGTGGTCAAAATGTTGTGGACTCACGAGGTACAGCTGTTAAAAGGCCCAAGCAGAACATTTCCATTATTAATACTTAAAATGGGCAGGAAGTTACAGAGTCATAAAGTGATGCCCAAAAAGGGACTTTTTATATTGCCTTGTCAAGTTTGTAATGAGGTGGTAAACAGAACAAATGTTTTAATAAACTCAATCTTAAAGGGACAGATGTTTTAGTACCTAATCGCTAGAATTAAAACTCGAAAGACGTTCTTGACTTCAAAAAAAAAAATTTAAATCCTGGCCAAAAAATTGTTTAATATATTTTTATCATACAAGCGTTTTACTTAGACAGGTAAAAAGGAGCGATATAATGTCCTGACGTTTCGGCGACTTCATGACGCCATTATCAAGGGTACTAATGAAAATAAAATTAACAAATGCGAGTTCAAGAGTTACAACTAATTTGCATAGGGGAGGTAGCTACACAAATACTTTAGCACGGATAGAATCCGTTTGCTCGTTCAAAATCGGTGTTAATTGTTTGATGTAAAGCATCTCGTTGACAAGACAATGGAATTTGTTCATGCACTTCTTGAGAACTTTGAAACAGCTAAGAAGGTCCTCAGGGACAGCACCTGCGTGGTCGTTGTCGTAGTGCTTGCGTACTGAAGATGACGTGCGTTTTAATCTTTAAAGTTATTCTTATTACTTTTAAGATTGTTCATGGACATTCTCCGGTCTATTTGTCGTCCCTGTTACAAGAATATCATCCACCACGTACTACTCTACGTTCATCCTCCAAATCACTTCTTACTGCCATCATAAATTCTGTGACATACAGTGAACGTGCGTTCTCCATCTGTGCACCTACATTATGGAATACTCTTCCTGATTCTCTTAAATCTGCAGCTTCTCTTTCGTCTTTTATATCTGCCCTTACAACATTCCTATTCCGGAAATTTTATATTTAGTATTGTGAAACACTACATTGGTTTTTATCGCATTTAACTTTATTTTTGTTAGTGTAGGTACTACTGACTGTTAGCATCATTGTTATATTTTATTTTTACTATGCTATGTAAGGGCATTGAGACTCTTAAATGCGCTCATAAAACCCTTACTATTACATCATATTATTATTGTCAATAGGGACCTTAAGAAACCACGACGGGGACGCCAAGGAAGACTTCATACTTCAGTATGACGTATAAAGTAGCCGTTGAGTTCCAAATGGAAAATTGAAATAATTTGCCGTCGCGGTTTCGGTTCGCAGACGACGCAAATTTTGGCGATTTCACGTTGTTGTTTTGCGAAAGACGGCTAAGAAATGTACAAAGTTTTAAAACGCACGTGCTGAGCCATTGTTCTGCAACTTAGATCTTTTGTTTTGCTACGTTCTCGCTGCATGCAGTATAATCGTTAATATGGATAAAGTGTACTAATCATAATATTAGAGACCTTAAGCAGTCAGGACGGCAACGCCAAGAAAGACTTCGATTAAAAAATTAATTTATACTCTTAGTCAGAATTTCAAACATGGCTGTATGAGCTTACTGTCTCAGAAGGCGCCACAGCTCAACTTCAGCATGACGTATAGAAGTAGCGTTGAGTTCCAAATGGAAATTAAATTAATTTGCCGTCGCGGTTTCGGTTCGCAGACGACGCAAATTTTGGCGATTTCACGTTGTTGTTTTGCAAAGGACGGCTAAGAAATGTACAAAGTTTCAAAACGCACGCGCTAAGCTATTGTTCTGCCAATTAGATCTCTCGTTTTTCCACGTCCTCGTTGCCGTCGCCGTCGTGGTTGCTTAAGGTCTCTAATCCCTAACTTAACGGACTACCTCGACTTGCTGCAGCGGTAAAATAATCATTCCCTTGTGCGAATACGTAACTCAGTTTGTATCGTACCAACATGGGGTTCAAGAAACAAAAAGCTAACAGATGACGCAAATTAAACGTGAGTAGGATTTTCTTTTTCATATTTAGAAGCGTTATTTATTTAGAGATGACAATTTTGAAACGATCACCATTAGTTGCCACGGCAAGCTAAGCCGCGGAACGGAGATCCGCGGGATGAATTCGGCTTAAGGCTAAATTTTCGAAATGGATAACGATTCAGTAACATTTAAAAGCTGCTAATATTGAATAAAGTCAACTTCTTAGTAATTCACTGAGCACCGGTTTTTTTTCTGTGAGCAACCATTTAGTTCTAAAGCGGTTATTGTTCGACGCAGAAATTTGTGGGTGCGTGATCGTACGAAATTTTGATGCTTTTTGTAAATAACCGTTTAATTGTTTGAAAATAGGATGAAATCTGACTCAAATCGAAAGTAGCGAAGTGCGCGGTAAAGTTACATGAAAGAAAGAATTCACATTGAGATTATCATTAGTCGTGAGCGCCGGAAAACTTATGGTGTGCGAGAAAGTCGAGCCAAGAATTCCTTAATTTGCTGCTTGTGAGTCCCTCCCTCTAATTGAACGTGCGTCCTTCACGTTGTCTAGCCTTGCCGCGTATTCTTCGCGTTCCTCTCCCACCATGCAAAGCTATTGTGATGTTGCGAAGTTTAAGAGAGTGGCTAATAATTCAGATTTTGATATGGATATTTTGTTGGTCGACTAAAACAAGGAAAGTGAAAAACCAATTTTGAGGGTTAAAAACATAAACAATTTCTTTAAGATTGATATCGTATGGAACGAAATCAAAACAAGTAAGACAATAACCAACAATGTTTTCTAAAAGCAGAGATACTGAACTTATTGATATTTTTAACAAATATTTTTTTGACAATTCAGGCCATCTTCGCTGCAGCGCTGAAGAGAATGGTCCACCCAAAGTTGTACCAAATAGCAGTGGCACTCGACGTGTGTAAGGTGTTTTCCAATGCTAGCGCAAAACAATGTAGCGTGGGCGAAGTCTCCAAATTTGGTATGATGCTCCAACGTCACATCTTTAGAAGGATCACGGGAGCTGCCCGGGAGAACGTGTGTTACCATGAGTGTGTCGCTAACATCCGATGCCGAAGTTTCAACTACGTTTTCACTCAAAACATTTGTGAATTAAATAACCGCAGCAAGGAGGCTGCGCCTGAGGATTATGTTCCGAACCCCGAGCGGTATTACTTCAAACGGGAACAGAACAGAAGTAAATAAGTCAAGACCTAAATAAAAACTTTCTCCTCTGTCCGCCATACATCTCATATCATTTGTCGTTTAATCAAACTATATTTCTTTGTTGATAATTAAAATTCTTTCTTCTCGCTACTTACAGCTTGAAAGTGAATTGGTAAGCTTTTTTCATTCATACAACCAATAAAAACCACAGCATATGATACAATAGCCACATGAGACAACTTTTACGCGGTTACTTTCTTCCAGTCGCTCTCGGTTCCATTCCTGAGCTGCCCGCAGAGACTTGCCAGGAAATCAAAATGAGTGAAGGAGGACATGTGGTCAGCGGCAGATACTGTTTTTTTTCGATTGTACCCGGAAAGACTGTTCAGTCTCCATGTGACATGAAAACTGAAGGTAACTGAAATCATAGTTTTTTTTTCATATTATTGCCCCCTGAGATAAAGGAGAACTCAGTGAAAAATAATTGAACCTTAAACTGACCTGTTGACAACAACAAACCCATGTAAGGCATCCAAGAAACCAAAGTTGTTTTTCCTCATCTAAGGTCTTGTCGAAAGTAAAGAGTTTTAAGAATTTTTTAGATTTGCACACCTTTCCGTGACAGTTGTCTTTGATTAGCATAACAAACATGTTCAAATGGTTTCTAAGTGACGTAATAGCCTAGAATTGAGAACAAAGAGGTTCTTGGGATTGAAAAACATATGCGAGGGAGAGATGAACAAATAATGTTTGTATTAAGCTTTTTGTGATGTTGAGATAAAGTTATTTGATGTTTCTTTGGAGTCAGATAGTTTTTATGATGATTCTTGTTGATTATTAGCGCTTAAGGAATCAAACAGGTCTCTTTATCATTTCATGTTTCTCTAGATCACTGACAACTCTCTTTGAACAGTTCAAAAAGTTCTCATTTGCAAAATATCATGTTTCACAGGTTTAGATTATCATCGAATATCATTCTTGTTACTACAACTTAACTGAACAATTTTTTTCAAACATTTTCGGAAAAGGCTGAACTCGACCTGCACTTGTCAGTGTCTTAATTGTTCGCTGCGATAGCCGAAGCGTCGTACCAGTGTAAATTTTGGCTCCCGCTGGAAGTCATGCCAGAATCAATTGATCTCACAAGTGCCAAAAAGGCAAGCTCTGATTTCGTTTTTGCAGACGTGGACGAATGTAATTCATCAACTCCCGTGTGTGACGTCAACGCTGAGTGCGTGAACAGCATCGGTTCTTACAGTCGCTCGTGCAAAGCGGGTTTAACTGGAAATGGAAAAAGGTGTACTGGTAAGTCAGTTGGTGTCATGACTTTCATGGTTACCCGAAGGTATTAATTGAGATTAGCTCTGCTTTTTAGGAGTAGGCTTGGTAAGGATGGCAGCGGGGACAGGAATTGGTTTTAGTTTGGAATACGAATGGTTGACCGGCAAAGTGGTGCGAGTTTTCTGGACCAATCAGGGAGGGCAGTAAAGCAAAATCAAAGCAATCTAGATTATATTACTCTCCATACTCAATTAAAAATTGTTCCTAAAACCGTTTAGCATTATCTCTCAACCATCTATCCATTCAGTAAATCACTCTTTCAGATGTTGACGAATGTACCATGAAATCACATGACTGTGACGTCAATGCCTACTGCAACAACATCATTGGTTCTTATCGATGCATGTGCAATCACTTGTACCAAGGAAACGGAACAAGCTGCCGCTATTTTCGTGAGTTTAGCCAATATTTAAACATAAGTGAAACTAGCTCTGCGCAACTGTTCCTCACTTAGTTACGACACCGGCGCATCTCGCATTCAGCGCAACTCTTCCTCACTTAGTTACGACACTGGCGCATCTCGCATTCTGCGCAGCTGTTCCTCACTTAGTTACGACACCGGCGCATCTCGCATTCTGCGCAACTCTTCCTCACTTAGTTATGATACCGGCGCATCTCGCATTCTGCGCAAGTCTTCCTCACTTAGTTACGACACCGGCGCATCTCGCATTCTGCGCAAGTGTTCCTCACTGAGTTACGACACCGGCGCATCTCGCATTCTGCGCAACTCTTCCTCACTTAGTTACGACACCGGCGCATCTCGCATTCTGCGCAGCTCTTCCTCACTTAGTTACGACACCGGCGCATCTCGCATTCTGCGCAACTCTTCCTCACTTAGTTACGACACCGGCGCATCTCGCATTCTGCGCAACTCTTCCACACTTAGTTACGACACCGGCGCATCTCGCATTCTGCGCAACTCTTCCACACTTAGTTACGACACCGGCGCATCTCGCATTCTGCGCAACTCTTCCTCACTTAGTTACGACACCGGCGCATTTCGCATTCTAACTTCTTTTATGGCACATGAGCTTGAAGCGTATGAATGTATGGAAAATGAATTTATCAACATGATTCGGTCATAAAGCGGAAGTAAAGACGTAATTTGTCCAATCAGCGGACTAACTCAACTGATAGTTCTCTTTCAGGGCTTTCCAAAAAAATTTTACCCTATATCTTTAAAGTCTGTAGTTGACATGCAGTGTTTTCCATCGTTAATAATTCCTCTTTGTTTTACTATAAACATGTTTCTATTTCATGGTCTCGTTCGATTCTAAGATAGACTTGTTCGTTGCGAGCAAAAAGGCGAAATATGATTACCGTAAGCGTTCCGTGACCTCATCGCGTGACATCTTGTATAAACCGCTGATGAGGAGACTACTTCCACATTCACTTGGCTTCGGAAGGCAAAGCGGTACTTGGGATCGATAAGCGTCACACATCGGTCACGGTTGCCTCAGCTTTGTGCAATTCGGAAAAAATTACCGTATTGCAACGACTAAAAGAGTACCAATGTCACGCGAAGGCATTAATGATTTCAAGGGCTACCTTTACTTATTTTCTATTCTCTGCTTTTTCATATAGGTCCAACATATAGGTCTAACACTTCGGACCACATTCAAATGCTGTTTTTAAAGATTGCTTTCAACAGAGGTGCTCGGTTTTTTAGCTTGGCAAGCTATGAAAGGAAAACAAATAGCTTCTACTGCTTGGTTAAACACAGCCATCGGAGCGAGATCCCGATCCGAAAATTGCTCCTTATCTTGCAGTCCCCATAGATAATCCCAAGGAAAACGAGAAAAGTCACCCACCATCAGCCGTGCATGTGAACTAATTGTAGGATTTGATGGCCATGTTTTCATTTTAGGTCCCTGTAGTTATTCTTCAGCCAGCAAGGCATTTCTTTTTACTCTGTTCATCGTCAAAGGATATAACCCTGAGAAGCTGACACAATACCGAAACAAGCAATACGCCATGTACAGATGTTACTCCTACGGGCCCAGTTTTGGCTGGGGATATGACATCGTGATACACGACAACGCTGGCAACAATCAACACTCTTCTACTTTTTACAACCACACCTACTCCAACCCCTCGGGCCATTCGAATGGAAACCGCACGTTTTTCACAGGAGCACGTTATTTTACTCCATCTGACATTGAAGTCTTTTTCGAAATAACAAACTGATAAAACTAAAAACTGTTTAGTCCTAGTACGCTAACGATAGAGTCAATAGAGTTGGTGCCTCCTCACCCAAGGTGTGGTAAATAGAACTAGCTCTGTTTCTTAGATCTCATCTCAGCTTCTTTTTTCTTAGATGGAATATCAGTGATTATAGTTCACCACTAAATTTTCTCCGGTTCTTATTGGTTTAAATCGATCACGTGACGCGATAGTGTTCATCCGTGGAGAGACACTATCAGCCCATAGTGCCCGCCCGCGGAAAATACCCGGATGGATAGCGCCCGTCCGCGGAAAATACCTGGATTGATAGTACTCATCCGTGAAAAGTTTTGAATAGTCTGACAGCCGCGAATTTAGGCAGATCGGAAAAACAGTGACTTTTCATTTCTGACAGGTATAACGTATTATTTAGCCAATGTACGGTTGCGAATTATTGACATTTGTGACAAGCTGTAGGCGCGGAAGAAAATTTAGTGGTGAACAATAAAAACAATAGTGTTTATGTCTCGGAACTATCGGTCTGATTCTTGCCCCTTGGAAATTTGATGTTCTTAAAACTAGCATATTTGCTCTCGAAGCTTCGCTTCTCGGGAAAATATTTGTTTTAAGAACATCAAATTTCCGCGGGGCATCTATCAGCCGATAGTTCCTCGACAGAAACACTCTATTGTTTAAATAGGAACCATTCAAGAAGTATTGGTTTACTAATAAGACTTTATTTATTGAGGATAGCACGTGATAGTGCACAAACACTAATAAACTTGTGGTCCTCTTAATTACAATAAATATATAAATGCAAATACAATAGAATCATTAATATATTGAAAAAAAAAAAAAAAAAAAAAAAGAGATTTAGAAAAATAGAAATTTAGCTAATTACAAATAATATTTAATTGATAAAATATATACTACAAGATAATATAAACAAGTAAGAATATATAAAACTACTATCAATAAAATTTACCGATTAAAATGAGCTAAGCATGATTTGTCATCATAATAATATTTAAATACGTTGTCTTTAAAGGCCTTAAGTGTATTAGACTTTTTTAATTCAGGCTTTAACTGATTCCATAATTTTATGGCAGAAACTAGAAAAGTTTTCCCTCCTTCTCTAGCCCTTTTAAACTTAGGTAATAAAAAGTTGTATTTACAAAATCTAGTGTTGCGTGAATGTACTGAACTTAATAATCTTAAGCTATCATTAAGATAATTAGGTACACAATAATTAATCCTTTTAAATAGTATTGAACATTTAGCTATCTTAGTAGAGTTATAAAATGGTATCCACTTTAAACGATTGAATAGCATAACTGATGAACTACGTGGTTCAGCATCTAATAAAACCCTAGCAGCTCTCTTTTGTAGCCTAAGTATTCTTAAAAGAGATTCATTAGAGCAAAGTGACTGCCATGCAACATTGGCATAATCAAATAATGGCTCAATCAAACTATTATAAAATAAAAGTCTTTGGTTAAATGGTAAACAAAGTTTGATCTTATTCAAAATTCCAATTCTTTGTGAAATTTTTTTGCACAGTCTGTCAACATAAGTGTTCATTGATAAATCGTGGTCAATGTCTATACCAAGAAGTTTAGCTGAGGGTACTTGTTCCAATGATACACCATTCATAGTTTTAAGAGATAAATTATAACCATCTGGAAGTTTCTTCCCAAGGCGTTTGCCTGTGACCAGTAGTGTTTTAGTCTTTTTTTCGTTGAGAGGAAGTTTATTGGTGTGCGTCCAGCATTCAATTTCCTTCAAAGAAGCAGCTAGTGAATCTTGTAGAGAATCAACCGCTGAGATATCTGCCGATAATGTCAGTGTGGTGTCATCAGCATAGAGATCCAGGTCAGCACCATTAACATGTAGAGGCAAATCATTGATATAAATGACAAAAAGTAAAGGGCCAAGGATACTACCCTGTGGAACACCATGCCTCACAAGAGCAGAGTTAGATGTCACATTATCAAGAGCAATAAATTGATGTCTATCAGTCAAGTATGAACTAAACCATTTACGTGCAACTGGAGTTAAACCATAGGCATTCAGCTTTTGCAAAAGAATTTCACGGTCAACCATATCAAAAGCTTTCCTGTAATCAACTAAAAGAAGACCGCTGACTTGATCATTGTCTAGATTAAATAACAAATTGTCTATGACTCGTATAAGAGCAGTGTCTGTTCCATGGTGTTTCCGAAAACCTGACTGTAAAGGGTACAATAGATTGTTTTCACATAAGTAATTATAGAGATGATCGTGTATATGACGTTCCAGAATCTTTGACAAAACTGGTAATATCGAAATGGGTCGATAATTGTCCGGATCCTCACGGTCCCCAGATTTAAACAACGGAATGACTTTCGCTATCTTCCAACAATCAGGGAATACACCAGAATTAATTGAAATATTCAATTAATTACTAACCACGCCGACATTTCCCATATGAACCATATGAACAGAAGACAAAAATACATCCTGGTACGGGAACGGTCATCATTTATTACCTGGGTTGGGGGGGGGGGGTCGGAAAGTTTTGGCTGTGTCACGATAAAATTTGCTGATCTCCCTCCCCGTGAGACCCCGTATGATTATAATTCCTCTCCCCCCCTCCCTCCCCACCATTGGCAGTTAATTAGCCGTCAAACATCTATATTCAAGCCCCTTTATACTCTGTTCGCGGCGATTGATCTCTACTTCATGAAAACCATGTGAACCCCAAAAATCCTCTTTCTACCCTCCCTGGCAATAAATAATGTACTGTGCTACCTTCAGAAGTCGTTCATTCTTAAGAATATTATGCGCTGTTTAATAAAGTAGCAGCGTTTGGAGGATTACAATTTTCTTTCTTTCGGTTAAATTATACCGTAACACTTGTTTCGCTGAGCATTCATTTTATTATAATTATTTGCTGCGCGTGCTCCGTTTAACTTCATATATCGCAATGCTTGTCGCGTAGAACGTTTAATTCAAGGCGTGTAGTCTTGTTGTTCAGGTCAGTTTGACCATGTAAACCAGCTATTGTACTATTATACTTATTAACTACTTATTTGCCACAAGTACGGAGGCAGTCAAGAAGTATGTTTTCAATTTGTTTTGAACACTTGTAAGGCCAAGTGCCAACGTAGTTGCTTTGTATTTTAGATCGAATTGTGGTATTACATTAAATACGGTTTTTTTTCCGTATTAGCTATTTGGTCTTCTGATCGACGGAACAACAGCGTTCCTAATCAAGAGAGAATAGGAGTGTGTTAGATCATGAGGAATGCTATAAAAAGAGAGATGGATTATTAGGCCGACCCTCGGGCCATTTTGAAAATTCTTTCTACTCCGATCCGTTTTTACGCGTGATTGCATTTGGTAGTGACAGGATTCTATCACATAGTAGATCATTATCCCCTTTAGGCTTTTTAGGACAAAGCTGTTATCAACGTTCTTAGGCGACACTACCACAAATCTAACGTTATCGCCGGGGGGTATGTTAGCAAAATCTACATATTCTAGAGCGAAATCGGAAAGTTACGATAACTAAAAGAAACATTGAAGAGTTTTGATAACTAAGGGCAGTATCAGATGTTTTTCGGTAACCGAATGCAACTTCGGAATAATATAACGACGAATGTCGAAATAAGATAACGATGTATTTCCTAACACTAACCATCAGTTAATAATTTTACATTCCGTGCCCCAACTAGGTTAACATTGTCGTTCCTTGTGTCATTCCCTCCCACAGAAGTACATTTGTCAGTACAATCTGTTTAATGATTAATCCAGAAGCCATGCTAATGATCACAAACAACATAATCAACTGTATGGGACTGTGCAACTCAACTACTGCGCGGCCCTTTTGTAGTATTTGTTAAGCGTTTGTTTAAAATTCGGTTCATCTATATTTTCTTTTGCCTAATCACTAATAGACTATTCTTCCCGTTTAGAATCTCCTTTAAATTTTTTCCTCTCGTTGTGTTTTCCTCTTTTTAAATTCAACAAAAGATAACAGCACTTTGTCTTGAATTCAATCAATATTTTGACGTAAGTTTTCGTTCAGCCAATTCTCGAAGACTAATACAAAACACTTTCTCTGTTAAATATCGTCCCGCATACCAACTTGTTTTGATAACGGAAGTTAAGAATAAAAAATAGTCCTCAGACTCAAAAACGGTGGAGTTCTTAAATCTATAAAATAAATAAGATGTTTGGAGCGCGCTTATTGGTCGTTAGGTGTGGCTGGATAAGTATATATAGCAACAGTTTAGACGATTCAGTTTCTCGTGTTTTTTAGAATTAATTCATAGAAGCAATGGGTAACTTTACTTGTGGGAAGTGGGATGAGGGATCCGGAGTTCTCAAAAAGTTGTGCAAGCCCTCGATTGCAGCTAGTGATTGTATAACTGTCACAAATTCTTCCTACCCTCCTTGGACGAGGCTACGTAAACACAGCAAAGTAATTCATTAAATATTGCTGTGACAAATGTTGTGGACTCTAAATGTTACAAAGCGTTTACTAATTAATCGTTTTAATAGCAATCCTTAAATGAAAGAATAAATAGAAACTTTGTGCAGCTTCTAAAATATATAGATTTGAGCCGGTTGCATATATATTGCGGAGATACTGTACAGCTTGTAAAGAGTTTAAGCATCTCAGTTGCATCGTAATTAGGGACTTTAAGCAGTCAGGAAGGCAACGCCACGGAAGACGTCGATTAAAAAATGAGTTTCTACTTTTAGTTAGAATTTCGAAAATGGCTGCATGTGTTTACCACCTCATAGGGCGCCAGACCTCAAACTCAACATAACGCATAAAAGTAGCTTTGAGTTCCAAATATAAATTAAAATAATTTGCCTCCGCGGTTTCGCTTCGCAGACGACGCAAATTTTGGTGATTTCACGTTGTTTTGCAAAGGACAGCTAAGAAATGTACAAAGTTTTAAAACGCACGTGCTAGGCTAATGTTCTGCCAATTAGATCTGTTGTTTTTCCACGTTCTCGTTGCCGTAGCCGTCGTGGTTTGCTTAAAGTCCCTATTATAAGTATCGCAACGGCCAGGAATTTGTCATGAAAAACTAAAAGTACGTGCCCAATTTGGTTTCGATAAATCTATTTATACCATTACAAATTTAAAACAAGTTCATTATAAATAGAAAGCAACCTCCTAATTATTTAAGCAGTCTGTTTTTGTAATATATATAAATCACTTGTAAAGTAACAGCTTTACAGGCCATCAATGACATTTTTCTTGACTCTGTATTTTCATTCAAACTGTAGCAAATGTAAAATTATACAGTTACCGTTTGTTTAACTGAAAGACGTGTTCCCAATTTTATTTCTGTTAATTTCCTCACAACACTCCCAGACACCCACTGGCAAAAATACTATTCTTTTACATTAAGATATATACGTTTTAATTAAAGCTCGGTAAGTAATCTTCACTCGTTTTGTTTGTTGACATTGACTAAAGAATAATAAAGCAGCGGTAAATACTGACATTATTTTCATCTCCTTGCAAGTGATGTTCTGTCATCACACCTGCCAAGTCTTCCTGCATAGATGTCCAAAGGTCTTTCCTTTCAAGACACGAATTTGTTTGAATCGTCCAAACATGAGGTATAAGAAACACAGAGCCAGCAGTTTGAGGAAATTAAAGGTGAGTAAAGTTATCTTTTTCTTAATTTCAAACAGTACTACACAAATATATCATTCATAGTTTGTTTACACAGCACTCGTAGGATGCACGGCACAAACCAGCCTAGGCAGGGCTGAACGAAACGAATTAGGTTGGAAACACAATTTCAGAACTGGATAACAATTTTATGATATTTCGTAGCTGTTCATGTTGAAAAAGGTTAAGTGTTTGGTTGTTCAGCATCGCCTATCTATACAGATTCTTCTTCAACGTGATCGGGTAATCTTATTTTTCGGTTGATCCTGAGAAAACACAAGAAAGAAAAAAAACAAGCTTGCGATGCAACATTCCACGAAAAGAATTTCTACACATTTTACAATAACCATTTTATTGTTTAAAAAATAAAAGACGAAGAATTAGTGATCCTAGGTTCTTATACAAAAAGGAATCGATTCAAATCTAAGTATGATCTATAACTTCGGAATGCTATATATAGCTAGTTTGCCAGCTTAAAACAGGCTCTGAAAAGGGAGTCAATATATGTCACAAGTTTCGCAAGACTAGGAAAATACACGAGTAATTCTTTTCAAGCTTATTGGCTGTACAGCTCAAAATGCAAGACTCGCAAAAAAATGAAAAAGGGAAATCTTCGTGTATAATTCAGAAGCGAGGAAAAGGCAAAGTAAGCAACATGTTCGCAAGTCACGTAATTTTATCTTAAATATTCATCACGTTTTGTTTAATTTTCCACACTCTCGAACATTTCCTGCCCCAATAAAGTTTAGCTCGCCGAGATCTCAGCAGCATGATAGCCGTTACTAAATTCATTGAGACTTCCGCTTTATTTTAGAATATAACAGGAAAAACTGAAAAAAGCGATAGTAAAAAGATTTAAAATTGTAGAAAGCAACCATATTTTTAACAAGAAAACTCAAATGCGAAACAACGGTAAAGGCATGCCAAAGACAAAGTCTTTTTGTTTTTTTTTTCCTACGAACTAGTTCTTTATCTATTCAAGATCCAGAGTTTTAAAGTGCGAGATAAACTATTAATCCAGAAGGAAAGATTCTGATTTCAACATGACGATGTCGTGAGTGTAAGAAAGCAAATGGCGCGCAAGGAAGGTGGAGCGAGAATTCCTTAATTTGCCTTAAGTGACCACTTCCCTTTAATTTTACGCACATCGCTGGCGTTCTCACGCATTCTCAAGCGTTTCGCATTCCTCTCTCGCAAGGCACGGCGATTATGATGTCATGAATGTGACTTAAAGCAAGCTATTTTGGGTTAAAAGGAAGCGTAAGGGTTTTTATTCATTCAGATCTTTATAAGGATAATTTACCGGTAGGCTCTTGTAGATTGTGCTTAGCATTATTTGGAAAAACGAGCTTAATTTTTGCTCATTTTATAAGAATAGCACCGCTGGTATAATCAGCATATGTATGTGTTTTTTTAAGGGGGGGGGGGAACATTACCTGAATAAAGTTCATGTTTTAGCATAATTTGGAGAAAAAACCGAGCACTACTAGTAGCATCATATGCTACTTTTACCAACACAATCTATAAGGGGCTATTCACTGGTCGTCTCAAACGAGAATATGAGAAATTTTTTTATGTTAAAGCTTAAACCATGTGATTAAGATTGTATCTAAGCCCTCGGCACGTTAACAACGAAAATGTAATTTATGAGTGACATGGGAACGAATTTGTCAGAAATTAATATTCTGACGGCACGTTAAAGAGGTTCGCGTGGCATCATGGTAGTTTCAGATTATTTAAGCGTTTTGCGGAAAAATTAAAACATTCCAGGTCGGTCAGTCTTGGGTTTGACAAATTTATTTCTTTTTTTTGCTTATTTAACGTAATTTTGTTTTACAACTATCTGTGAAATATCACTACTTTCACTGAATTTTCTGTGTGATTTGTAGTGTAACTAGAGGTTAGATACCATTTCCTCAGGGTATCGTGCTGTTGCATTAGATGAGGAATACGTTCCACAAATTTTTTGGCCACTTCTAAAGAGTGGTTTTTAGTGCGTTTTCGTATCTGGCGTAGCGCAGGCTATTATATTAGAACCAAACAGTTTCAGTGAATACTTGCAATGCATTGTAGATTGTATATAGGATATGTATACTACAAGTAGGACGTGCACACTACATATATCTCGCTGTTTGAATTTTGACTCGCCCTACTGGCTCGTCAAAATACGGCACAACTCGTGAAAATATTCAGCGATACTACACCACAAAACATCTAATAAGAGATTCATTATCCAACACGCCAAATCATTTACTTCAGTGCGGGCGAATTTCGCGGATATTTCTGCTGGAGTACAAATATCGTGTGATATTTGTACTCGTCTTGCGCGTTATTTGTACCCTACGAAGCACAGTTACTTACTTTACTTTTATTTTATTTATACTTGATCAATTGGAGCTTGTTAGGCTCCTAGCATGTACAGCTAGTGTGTCGAGTTAAGAAATAATATATGTAAATTAACTATGAAATAAAGGTATTAAGTCAACGAATTGGCTAAAAATATTATGTATCAGGAAATTGAGACCAAAAAGTAAGATTAATTATATGATATACAACTCATTAATTATTAAGAACATATTGATATGAAAGCAAGAAGATTGAAAATTCTATGTAGAGCATAAAAAACAACTGTAAGTGTCGAACGTTATTTTTCTAATTTGAGAGACAAAATTTCTAATGGTAGGAGCAGTTCTTAGTTCATCTTGCAGGGAGTTCCACATCTTCGGACCGTAGTACCTAAAAGTATGGAGTCCATACATGGACGTGCTTGCTCTAGGTAGAATAAGCTTCATTTTACCACGCAGATTACGTTCATTACTTCTTAGTGACAGGAGACTACTAAGAGGTGTTGGTGTAGTAGCATAGATAACTTTATATATAAGTATACACATGTCCTGAATCCTTCTATTTTGCAGGCTTAGCATATTTTCCTTTACAAGTAAATCGTCATAGTGCTAATGTTGTCATTAAAAATACATCTCATTGCACGGTCGTTTAGCTTTTCGAGTTTGCCAGCTTCTGTTTTGCCACAATGCATCCATACAGTAGAGCAGTAGGTAAAAGAGGCAGAATATAGGCTTTGTAGAACAAAAGTTTTGTTTTAGTACTCAACAGCTTCTAAAACCTACTTATGATCGCTATTTGTTTGCTTGTTTTCTTACATAACGATGTAACATGTTTACTAAAGTTCAGATTGTCATCTATGTGAACACCAAGTAGCTTGCAACTCATGTTTGGCTTTATAACTGTGCTTTTTACCGAGAAACTAATATCTTCTTCATTCGTTTGGTTACGTTGAGCCTTGGCTCGTCTAAATAATAGGGACTCGCATTTCTTGGCGTTGAGGATGAGACCGTTGTCACTAATCCAGCTTGACATAATGGCTAATTCTGAATTTAGAGTATGTTGTACAGTTAACGCTTCTCAATGACTAAAATAAAGTTGCTTGTCATCGGCATAGGCTGATAATTTTGCCTTCTTTACATTATAGAACAAGTCGTTTATAAAAATATTAAATAGGTGAGAGCCCAGCACGGATCCTTGAGGCACGCTCGACATCAAATTCCCGTGACTTGAACGAATGTTTCCAAGTTGTACACATTGCGTTCTGTTCTTTAAATAACTTGCAAACAGTTTTAAGCTTTTCAAGCCAATGCCATAAGTCGAGAGCTTTTCGAGTAAAAGATTAGGTTGAAGGCGATCAAAGGCTTTGCTGAAATCTATTAAGACCGTTCCAATGATATTTTTATGGTCCAGTTCACTTTTTCAATCCTCAGTTAATCTCAACAGAGTAGAGAGACAACTATGTTTCTTCCGATATGCAGTTAGAGATCCTGAGAAGATATTCCCAAAGTGTGCTGTTAACTGAGGACTCACACATATCTCAAACATCTTGCTTATTGCCGGCAAGATTGTGACAGGTCGATAATTTGTTTGATCCATTGGATCTTCGCATTTGAAGGATGGTAACACTTGTTGGATAATAAACTACTGTTAGTAGGATGTGTAGACTACAAGACTGGCTGACTCATCCTAAATAAACTTTCACATTAAATATCTCGCCTGAGTGTAGTCAGAATACAACGTTTCTAAGGGGGTAGGGGTGCAGGCCTCACTGATATCTTTGTCAGAATGCAACATTTCTAAGGGTAGGGGTGCAGGCCTCACTGATATCTTTGTCAGAATGCAACATTTCTAAGGGGGTAGGGGTGCAGGCCTCACTGATATCTTTGTCAGAATGCAACATTTCTAAGGGGGTAGGGGTGCAGGCCTCACTGACATCTTTGTCAGAATGCAACATTTCTAAGGGTAGGGGTGCAGGCCTCACTGATATCTTTGTCAGAATGCAACATTTCTAAAGGTAGGGTGCAGGCCTCACTGATATCTTTGTCAGAATGCAACATTTCTAAGGGGGTAGGGGTGCAGGCCTCACTGATATCTTTGTCAGAATGCAACATTTCTAAGGGTAGGGGTGCAGGCCTCACTGATATCTTTGTCAATTAATCCAGGCCATCTTTGCTGTAACGGTGAGGAGAATGGTCCTCCCAAGGCTCTACCACATGTTAGTGCTACTCATTCTTTGTAAAGAGTTTTCGAATGTAAACGCTCAACAATGTAGCTCAGGCGGAGTCTCCAAATTCGGTATGATGCTACAACGTCACATCTTCAAGAGGATCACGGGAGCTGCTTTGTCAGATGTGTGCTTGCGAGAATGCTACGCTGACGTCAGATGTCAAAGTTTCAACTATGTCTTTACGCAAAACATATGTGAGCTGAGCAACCGCACCAAAGAGGCCAGGCCAGAGGATTATGTTCCGAACCCTGAGAGATTTTACCTTAAGCGTGATCACAAAAGAGGTTTGCAAATTTTACTGTATTTTCCCTTTAAGGACATTTTTAGGGCACACATATTCAACCAAAAATTACGGAGCCATGTTCCATCCCCTCCTTATCTTCGTGCCTCAAGCCAAGTCCTTGCCCCTAAAACGGACATAAAATTTTGCTTACTTGAAGTGCTGTGCTAACGATTGCTGTTTTCATCCAGTCCCTCTCGGTTCTATTCCTGAGCTGCCTGCAGAGACTTGCCAAGAAATCAAAATGAGCGAAGGAGGACAAGCGGTTAGCGGCAAATACTGGTTTTTCTCGATTGTAGCCGACAAGACTGTTCTGGCTCCTTGTGACATGAAAACTGAAGGTGAATTCAAGTTTCTTTTTAACCATTCATATCTTTGTCCAGGTTTTAAAAGGCGGTTTACCACCATCAAATAAGTTAACAGAGATGTTATGGGGAGAATCGAACTCAGAAAAACGAGAATTAAACTTATTCGTGAGGGTAAGTTAAAAAACGAAGCAAAAAAAAGAAAAACAACAAAAATGAATAAAATAGAGGGAAGAATTTGACCGAAGCAAAGCTATTAAAGATTATCATCATCTCTCTTAAACCTTTCCATGAATTGAACCATTGGAGAACAGTTCAAACAGAATCGGGGGTTTTTTTGGCACATTTGGATAACCCTGAAAAGCGCTCTTGTTACTGCAACCATATGGTGGCAAAATTTAACGAATGGGGAAGGGGAAATCTGACTTCCCGAAGGAATCGTACAGAAGTACATTTTGGACTCCGCCAGAAGTCATGAAATAAGCAGTTGCTCTCACAAATCCGTAAAGGACTCATAATTTAGCGGACATCTTTTTCTTTGAAACCAACCGCAAACTTTCTCGTCTTTCAGACGTGGACGAATGTAACTCAACAATTCCCGTGTGTGACGTCAACGCCGAGTGCGTGAACACCATTGGTTCTCACAGTTGCTCGTGCAAAGAGGGTTTTACTGGAAATGGAAAAAAATGTATCGGTAAGTTTGAATTATAACTTTTAGTATTGCCTGAAGAAATTCATTTCAAAACAAAGCAAAACCATAGCAATCCCGGCTTACTCTGGAGATTCGATCCAAAATTACTTTAATGACTGATTAGAATTATTCCCCACACCGTGTCATGTTCAATTTAGCTAACAGCCAGACGCTTTCGTCAATAACAGTCGTTTTCAATCGATTCTTGCTCCTGAGTTCTAGCCGCTTTCCTTGTTATTCATTCGTTCAGATGTCGACGAGTGTACCAAGGAATCACGTGATTGTGACGTCCACGCTTACTGCAACAATACTATCGGTTCTTATCGATGCACCTGCACTCCCTGGTACCAAGGAAACGGAACGAGCTGCTATTTTCGTGAGTTTTTAAAACTAACATTTAGACACGAGCGAACTCTACTCTTCTTCTTGACTCTTCTTCAGTTTCAACATTTCAAAGGAAAGTAATTCCCAGGACGCTTTATTTTACCACTTGTGAACATCATAGCTACTTCAGGGGCAGCCATTATTTCAAGCCTGGGTATACGTACAAAAGGGAGGAGGAGGGAGCGGAGGGTAGAATGTTTAGTGGGATTACCCCTATCTGACAGACACTAAGGAGGGGGGAAGGAAGAGTGTAAAAATAGAAGAAAAATATTAAAAGCGGTGAGATCAATTTGTTTGCCAATCATAAGCTTCTTTCTGTTGAGGATTATTTGTTATATTCTCATACTCCTTTGTGTTTGATTCAGGGTTAATAACGTAAGGAGAAATTTGCTCCTGGTCACTCTTAGTGTTAAAAGGGTTCAGAACCGAAGACATAAATTCCAATATGTTCAAAACAGCAAAAACATAATTTACATAACAATGAAATTTTAACTTGACGAAGCTCTCACCAACATTTAAATTACTGAAAAGAAAGCGAATTCAACTCCTATGACTGAGACAGCCTTTCCATAAAGCGCACTTCCTAATATACACGGGGTCGGAAAGGGAAGCAATACCTAAAATCGACATGCGTCACAAAATGATTGTCACGATGTAATTCGGAGAAATGAAATGGTTAAGTGAAACCTTTACGAACATGGAGATGACTAATGCAACATGACGCGAAAACTTAAAGGTAGAGCGCCCTTACCTTTCCTCTATTTTTTGTTTATTTGTACAGGTGGCCTGAATAGTTCCGTTATTCTTACCAGCCTCGACTACAAAAACTACACAGAAAAGCTACTTTCTTATCTAGAGCCAGTCCTCCTTAGCTCAAAGCGGAGCAGGTTTGTGAGGTGTTGGCACGCTAAGACAGACGGCTGGGCGGCATCGACATTCCACAGCAACTGCGATGGGAGGGGACCCACAGTGACAATCATCAAAGTGAACAATTATATCTTTGGTGGATATACCGACGTGTCCTGGGGCGGAGGTAGGTATTGTAAATTTGTTAAGAAGAGACAAAACGATTTTATCGGATTAATCATTCTTACCCTCCGGATTTGAGGGGAGGGAAGCAGGGGAAGGGGGGGTTGCTCGATGGAATTTTGAACGATTCTCCTTTATTATGAGCTCCAAGCCTTTACCATTTCCTTATCGTGTTTTTGCCATCAGGATGTCTCCACACAGATATCGTCCATGGATATGATTGCTAGTCGACACACGTGCATCTAAAAACGTGTAGTAATGACAACAATAGGATCAAAGGGTTCTTTGGCTTCAAGTCTCAAATTTTAACTCGCTTTTCTTCAGAGTAACCACTCAACCGCGCGGGCTTGGAATTCATGTTTTTTATCCGATATAATATTTTCTAAGCCTGATTTACATGACTGATTTACATGACTGAGTTTTTTGTCAGTTCTCGGATACATTTCTACAATTCTAGATCGAGAAATAGCTCAATGACTTAGATCTGTGCGTGTATCTGAAGAAAGTAACAGATAACTTTGGGTAATTCTAGATTTCACCATTTTGAAAATGATTTTGAGTTAAAAGTTTGGGCCTGGGTACGAAAATATAAATTTTAAAACAAATTTCACCAGGTGGCCATTAATCATTTTAGGTTCCTGTGGTTGGTCATACGCCACCAAGGCCTTTTTATTCTCATTTTACAACGCCAAAGGATACAATCCTGTGAAGCTTACACAATACCGATACCAGCAACACGCTATATACAGATGTTCCTCCTACGGACCCCGTTTTGGTAGGGGACATGACATCTACGTATCAAATGACGCAGGAAACAATCAACGATCTTATACCAAATGTGGCAGGACGTACTCCAACCCCTCTGGCTACTCGACTGGAGACTGCGGATTTTTTACAGGAGCATATCATTTTACTCCATCTGACATTGAGGTTTTTTTCGAAATAGGTGAGTTATTGTACAGAGACACTTTAAACCCCTGTCGTAAATATACGATGACTAAAGACATAAATTCTAGTCCATGGCAACGTTCAGCGATTCTAAGAGCACATGCGCTGAGCCAAATACAGCAGCAAAATACTACTCAAGTCATTTTGGCAACAGCGGCAAACAAATTGTATCGCAGTTCCGGGGTATCAAAGCATATCAACCAAATCTGAGAAGAAATTGATCTACACGCATGTTTTGCCATTAAATTTGAGCAAATGAATAGGGTCGAATCTTGCTCAATTCGGTACTTTTTCTCTTTTCGTTTCTCCATTTTACATAAAATTAGGAATCTGTGCTTTCGTGGAGTTATCTTGTTGTATTTACAGAATAAACTCACGGGGAAATATTGAGTTTAAATCTGATTACATGGTGAGTACCTCATATTGTGAATAAGAAGATCTGTGACTCAATCGTAGAAAGCTCTGACGGTCGTGAAAACAGGAATAACATGTTTCTTGATATGTTTCTTAACATGTTTCTATGATATCTATAATTGTAGTTCACATTCGAGTTTTGATCACGAACATAGGTGGCCTTGGTACATCTTATATTCTTGGAACCCTGGATTCCAACATGTACTTGGAAAAGCTGATTTCGTTTTTAGACCCAGTTCTTCCCAGTATATCCCGTACTGACTTTGCCAGGTGTTGGCACGCTCAGACAGATGGCTGGGCGGCATCGACATTCCACAGCAACTGCGATGGGAGGGGACCCACGGTGACAATCATCAAAGTGAACAGCTACATTTTTGGTGGATATACTGACGTGTCTTGGGGTGGAGGTAGGTATTAAGTTTGTTAAGAAGAGACAAAACAATTCTAACGGATTAATCATTCTTCCCCTCCTGTACTTTGGCCATCAGGATGTCTTCACACATGTATAGTCCATGGATATGATTGTTAGTCGATACACGTGCAGCACAAGATTACATCCAAAAACATCTAGTGATAACAACACTAAGATCAAACGTCTAGTAATGACAACTCTAAGATCAAAGGGTTCTTTTCCTTCAAGTCTCATTAAGTTTTACTCGCTTTTCTTCAGAGTGATCACTCAACCTAGTGGGCTTGGAATTCATCTTTTCTATTAGATATAATATTTTCGAAGCCTGATTTACAAGGTTGAATTTTTTTTTTCAGTTCTCGGATACACTTCTACATTTAAAGATCAAGTAATAGCTAAATGACTTAAATCTGTGCGTACATCTGAAGAAAGTGACAGATAACTTTGAGTGATTTTACATTTTGCTATTTTAAAAAAGATTTTGGATAAAATTTTGGCCCTGGGTACGAAAATAAAAGTTTAAAACAAATGTTACCAGGAGCCCATTAATGGGCTTTTGATGTCACCCAATATTTTGCCATGTCCATTGAAGTATTTTGTAACAGTTTTTATGCCCAAATTCGTAACATCTCTCCCTCCCACTCACAAACATCTAGCCTGGAAAAACTCCCCGTCTAGTCTATGATAGAAAATGAACCCCCTCCCCTCAGGGGGGTTTATGTTTTCTTCCAACTTCCAACGCACGACTACATTGTTCTTCTATTTCAGCTGGTTCTTGCGCACGTTATTCTTCCTCCAGTAAGGCGTTCACCTTCTCTCTCTATAACGACAGAGGATACAATGCTGTGAAGCTGACGCAATACCGAAACCAGAAATATGCGATGTACAGATGTAATACGCATGGACCTACCTTTGGTGGTGCGGGGAATCATGATATCCGCATATCCAACGACGCTGGGAACAACCAAAACTCTTACACCACATGCGGTAAAACGTACTCGACGCCCTCAGGGTACTCAACTGGAAACTGTGGTTTTTTTACAGGGGGGTATAATTTTTCTCCAACGGACGTAGAAGTATTCTATGAAACAGGTAATTAAGAAAAAGACACCTTTTTAAGGATAAATAATTAATGAGACGTGTGGCAAAATCAATTCGTGGAATGTAGAATTATTCTCTAAAAGATGTGTTGCTGGAGTACGAATAGCTTACCTTTTTTCAAAATTCCAAGAAATTTCTATGCTTTACGGTCTCTGTCGCAGCAATTCTTTAAGTTCGTCACACAACACGTTTGGGTGACGAGTGAAAGAAGACTAGTCTGAACTACCGCAGGGGGTTGTGGGTATCAGATGAAAACAAAGTCGGTGGAGCCACTTAAAAGAGCGGTTGAGCCAACAAAAAAACGTTTCTCTCTCTCCATCGCCTATAATACCGCTTGGTAGATAAGCTAGGAATTTTTTAACTTACTGGATCAGTAATGTGAGATTATTTCACGGGCCAAACGAGGGGTGATAAAATTATCCACTTTAGGTGACTCCACGAGTCAAAGCTATAAGGGTTGTTCCATTCCTTTTGCTAACTGTAAGTTTTACTTTTCGTCTCCCTACTCAGGTCTCGGCTTGTCTGACATACTTCGAAGCCTTGATTATAACAAATACTTGAAGATGCTGTTTTCGTATTTGGACCCAGTCCTAATCAGTAAAGAGCGTAGCAGGTTTGTAAGGTGTTGGCACGCAAAGACTGACGGCTGGGCAGCATCGACATTCCACAGTAACTGTGATGGGAGGGGACCCACAGTGACAATCATCAAAGTGAACAGCTATATTTTTGGTGGATATACTGACGTGTCCTGGACAAGCAGTGAGTAACAAACAAGGAAACATCCCCCACATGTAGAAAAGATAACAAATCGATTAGTCATGGACTTTTCTTGTAGCAATGAGTACATCTTAGGGACAAAAAATATCATTGTAGACAGTAAAACGTGAGATCTCGAAGTAGACAAACTTTTAAATGGCTTAAAACGCGTTTGGAACGCATTTTAATCTAAAAGTTTTGTTTCGGATTTGATTTGATTTTTGATTATTCATTTTTATTTGATTTTATTGTGACATTCCCATTTCGAGGTATTTCTACATGTTTCGTTTTGTTCACTATTCTTAGTACACAGCTGAAACAAAGAATGTTTAATCAATGCTCTACTGGATTATGTGTTGTCTTTGAAAAACACTGGACCATATTTCAAGTTCTCTTTTTGAAAAGTAAAAATATGCTCTTGTGTTTTATATAATTTCTTTTTTTTTTAACAAATTAAGGTGCTCGGTTCTACTTCGGCAGGTTAAATTCATCTTGAATTCATCAACATGAATTTTTCTTTTTTCATATTCGCATAGTCTCAAACGTTTTTACTGAACACAGCCACCGGCGCAAAATTCCCAATCATAAAGTTGGTCCTTATTTTATAGTCCTCATAGATAATCCAAAGAAAAACGGAAAAACGCCACCATTAACAATACAAAGCCAAAAATACGAAATGTCAAAAAGGTGATAAATTGATCTCACCGCTTCAGATATTTTCTCCTTTTTATCATACATGGTCCGGTCCCCCCCTTAGTGCCTGTTAATGAGGACTGGTCCCCCTTTTTTATCTTGAAAACGATGTGATCCTCATTCCCAAAAATCCTTCGCCCCCCACCCTTCCCTCCCCTCCCCTCCCTCAGGTGACAAATAGTGACCAGTCCTTAACTGTTTTCATTTTAGGTTCCTGTGGTTATTCTTCAGCCAGCAAAGCTTTTGTTTTCTCTCTCTACAACGCCAAAGGATATAATCCTGTGAAGCTGACACAATACCAAAACCAGCAATACGCCATGTACAGATGTTCCTCCTACGGACCCACCTTTGGTTCTGGACATGACATCCGGATATACGGCAACGCTAACAGTAATCAACATTCCTATACTTACTGTGGCTACACGTACTCCAACCCCTCGGGCTATTCGACTGGAAACTGCCAATTTTTCACAGGAGCACATCATTTTACTCCATCTGACACTGAAGTTTTTTACGAAATAACAAACTGAACACTGCAAAACTACGCAGTCTAAGTATGAAGTATGTATATTAACATTTTTGAGTTAATAGAGTTACTGCCTCTTCGCACAAGGCCTGGTCAACAGACGTAGCTCTGTTTCCGTGATCTCATCTCACCCCTCTTTTTGTCGCAAACTTGTAAATGAGTTACAAGATTTACCAAGATTTCGGTTTTGACAATTTTTGTTGCTGTTGTTACCCACTGTTTTTTTTAAACGGCTACTCGGCTAATCACTGTGGATTTTTCACAGGATAGCTTTCTTTACTCTACCATTTTTACTATATCATTTTTCAGGCTAAAACATGATATCAGTTAAGTTGGAACCTACAGAAATAAATCGATATTTGTCTTGAAATAACCTACGTCAAAGGAGATTGAAATTTGAAACAAAAATATAATAATCGAACTCAAATATCAAGAACATTTCACCAAAGGTTGAACTTCTTGTTTATCTTATTTAATCATTTAATCCTTTAGCTCGACTAGACTAATAGATTTTAGCCAGTTAGAGGTGCGGCTAAGATCTCAAAAGATCATAATCCTGTTGTCAAAGAAAGCTAAAAATATATATTAATAATAAGTCTTAGGGGATGTTGGAGGTGGATGCATGGAGACATAAGAAGTCGGTTCCAGTCTCCAGTCAGTAAAGACGAGCGATAGGGCGAGTAAACCACAAAAGGCCGTTTGCAGTTATTTGAGAAACAAATGACCGAGAGCGTGCTACAGACAGACAGATAAAAAGCTTTAATATCCACGTTTAGCTTCACATGCGAGACGGTGTCACCTTTGAGATTTGTATTTTCGGAAAGGAACATTCGCAGCTCCTCTGTTTCCTTCAGACAGTAGACTCAAAATTAAATAAATTAAATAACGGTTTTGATCGACATTACACCGAATCTGTTGGACGTATTGATGGGATTGAAATGAAGAAAGAGACTGATTTAAAATGAGCGGGAGCAATCAAAATGGTTGTCCTCTTGCTCTTCAAAACCAGGAGAGGGTGACATGGTTGAAAACTAACGGAGCGCCATCACCATTTCGAGAAATAGAACAGGCTTAATACCCTGTAACCTCTGAGGGTGACTAATATCTAAATTCTCCCGCAAGTATCACTGCTGAATCAAACATTAAGCTCATGAGAATTAAGGAACTGATCATATGGAAATGTCCTAGGAAATGTAAAGAGAACAGTATAGAGAATACACATACTGATGCTTGGGTGTGAAGGATCAACTATTTTATTTTTCAAAACGGTCATACCGCCATAACCACTGAAGATGTCGGTTTTCTATCTTCAGTAAAAAGATCTGAACTAGATTTCATGTCATATACACACAGATAAGAGTGTACACGATAAACGCCACATCTCGCAGTTGACGGCAAACGTGGATTGAAAGTTCTGTGGTCGCTAAAATCCCTTTTATATGTACCATGTATTTTAACACACCATAACTTAAAAAAACTGCTTCACAAATTGTATAGAAAAAACTTTGTCGGACGGTTGATTCTTTTGACAGAAGTTTGGTTGTATCATCCAGGGAGGTAGCCATTTGACAAGGCCTCTGAAAAAAACTCCACCCCATTTGTTCTTAAAACTCAGAGTACATATGAACCCTTGGTCGGTCGATAAGGTTTTAGTCATACAAAGATATAGTCTGATAAAGTTTTTGAAGTTATCAGGACTATTCAATTAATATCTGACCATATCTGTGCCTGACTTCAGGGTTAAAAGTTTTTATGTCACAAATCAAATGTAATCCTTTGAATGTAATTAAAACTCAGTTAAACACCATTGTTTAACCGTTGTGATATAACCTTCGTCCTCAGTTGTCAACGATTGAAGTAGAAGAAATTTAGTTCAAGAAACCCAAAGTAAAATGTTTGTACGGGCATATCGCGCTCCGAATCAAACGAGTGGGCAAAGTTTCCGGATCCTGGGTACAGTTTCATGTTTTCCGCGCTTACTGTTTTGTTCTTCCCTGCGCCTGTACACAGTTTGATTTTTCCCGCGCTAACCACCATTTCAAAGTTTCCTGGCACTAAACAAATCAATAGCTGTATTAGTTCACAGCAATCTTATCATTCCCCCGCTTGTGCCGTAGTAACACGCGCACGATTTCCCGCCGTTTTGCTTCACCAATCATTCAACTCACCAACAACTTTCTTACTTTAATACGCGTGCTCATTTGAATTGACTACCGTAACAGAAAATCACCCGTCAGGAATAAATTGTCTTCGCAAGGATCAAAGAAACCAACGTACTGGGAAACTCAGAGTCGTAACCGCTTTATATTTTGTTGGTGTGTTATCTGTAGCAGCAGAGTTATAAATAGAGACCGAGACACAAAACACTCTTAATAACTGTTGAACTATTTTTACTTTTGCTTTTAATTTGTCTTCCAAAAAATATATATATATATTTTCTTCTCACTCGCAAAGAGTCATTGCTGTAAAAACTGTCAAATATTTCGGGGCCAAGTTCGCTAACTGAATCAACACAGAAATATTCGAGCCATTGCGAATAATTCGCTGGGAAAAAACTTTTAAGTTATTCAATAAGATACTGCTTAGAGGCTGTCAAATGGATGGTTACACTGGGATTTCATCCAGAAAATTACGAATTTGAACCACGTAAGATTACTACTTGCTAGGTGTCATCATTAGACACAAATTGCCAGTTGACTCAAGCACTGATAGTTTGCCGTTTGAGGTTTACAAAAATCTGCTGTTATTCTTGCAAAATATTATCATAGGGAAGCAAAATTTCCCATACATTTCGAATTAAGATCATTCTTCGTCATTGAAAAATGAGTTCATCACTAAATGCACCCGCAAGTCTGAAATCGTCATTGGTCAGTACACAGTACACTCTTTGAGGACAAGGACGGGACAAGGGGCGGGGACGGGGAATTGATGCTAACAAAAGGTACTCCCGACCGGTGGGGGGTGGGAAGTCTTGAGCTGATAGGGCTGGTTACCGCTGTTGACAAAGATAAAGAGAAAATAGGAAACAGCTTAGCGGAATTCAACTGCATAACAATATTCGGTTTCGTTTTCTAGACGGGAAAAGTTATTTTAAACGTAATGGAAGCTAAAATATATTAGCTAGGCAAGATGGCAAAATAAGAAAAGAGAAAAGGTAAAGGAGAAAAAAAGCGGGGATGGTAAAGGATTGAGAAGATTACTACAGATTAAGAATGACTTTAAGAGAGAACACGAAAGTGTTTTTAACTAGTTTTGGAGCATTGGCAGAACTTAGGCCCGCTTTAACTAATTACTATAGCTAATGTTTAGTTCTTAACCGAGCGGGAGGTCTGTACGGGAGAATCTTGACCGAGGTCGCCAGTACAGACCGAACGCAGTGAGGTCTGTACCAGCGACCGAGGTCAAGATTCTCCCATACAGACCCACCTGGCTCGGTTAATAAGATGTTTATTATATAGCTGTGTCTTATATGCCAATTTTTTATATTATTTGTACCTTTTTTTTCTAGACCGGTCTAGATGGGGAAATCAAGACCGCTTTCAATATTGATTTCAGCCAATCAAGTTCGTGAATTCGGTAGTTCCCAGTCCTTGTGAGACATAACCATATAATAATCAACGATACTACACAAGAAAAACGTCTATTAAGATATATTTATTATCCAACTGTGCTTCGTAAAGTACGAGTAACGCGCAAGACAAGTACAAACATCACACGATATCTGTACTCCAGAAATCTCCGCGAAATTCGCCCGAAAACAACAAAATACGGCACAACTTGTAAAAAATACTCAGCGATACTACCCAAAAAACGTCTAATAAAATATATTTATTTGACTTCTGTACGCCTACCGTTAGTTTTAAATAAATTTAAACCGGTCTTCTATCTTTCAATTTGAAACGTAAAACTCCCGCAGTATTTTTCTGTTTTGAAAGTTTAAGAATGAAAAATTCATCCCCAACTAAGTAACGTGCTTAAATTTAGTATAAAATAACTGGGATGTTTGGAGCGCGCTTACAGGTCGTAGAGTGTGCTTGAAGAGAGAGTATATATATACAGCCACAATATAAGAAACAATTCATAGATTGGTAGCGATGAATTCTCCAAAATTATACCTACCCTCGGCTGTAACTAGTGATTGCATAAGTATCATACGAACTGGCTACCCCCTCGCGTCTAGATGAAGTTACGTAAACACAGAAAAAGTTCTTTCTGGATTAAATGTTGCCATGGTAAATACAGTGTGTTATTTAATTGTCATGTAACGGACAGAAATTTCAGAGTCACTGGCCATGGGTGTACATCTCCAAATTGGTGTCAATATGATCAAAAAGAATGTATTTGCATAGTATCGTGTCAAGTTTGTGGGAAACGTTTACTGGTTCTTCACTCCTTGCCAATCAATCTAACTTTTTAAGAAACTCTGGAATGATTTCCTCATAGAATTTTAAAAACCTAGCCTAAAAAAATGGAAACCCTAGAGGGGTTGACTAAACGTTTCATATTACTAATCTAGGCGTAAGCAAAGTATTATCATTTTTCTCTGACTTTTCATCTTGGTGTTTTCTTTTTCTAGGGGAGTAAAAGAAAGGGGTAATTAGCCATGAATTTTCCACACCTGCTAGTAAACATGCAATGTTTCTTTTATAAATAAAGCCTCGAGCTTTTTTTAACCAACCCCCAACCTGACACGCAACGTATCACGCACGGAATGACGTCGATATTGCGATGAAAATCATTCGCCTTGTGAGTCCACAATTGCAACATTTTGACCATTATGATGAAGTATGTCTTTGTCACTAGGAGCACAAACCACGCTAAAGCACCGTCGATTTGTGAATCTCATTGTTTATAGCCGCTCTCACTGAAAAGATCAGGAAATGATATATGGAACCTTTGATTATAATCCATGGTCTTGCGACCTTTTCTGACATTCTAAGTAGGAGTTTAGGGAAAACAAGTAGGCAAACGAAAAGGGCAGATGTGAAATCATAGTGAAGTCTAAATTGTAAGTGTTACCGTTTGTTCACCTAACAGACGTGTTGTCAAGGTTTCTGTACATCGGTCTTCGTAATGCAGCCAGACACCCACTGGCAAAAAACTTTTCCATTGCAGGAAGACTAACTTCTTTTAATTAAGGCTTGGCGATTATTATCAGTTGTTTTGTCTGCTATCATTTTCTAAGGGATATTAAAGCCAAGCAATACTGGCATTATATTCATCGCCTTGATGGTCATCTCACCTGCCGAGTCTTGGTGCAGCGAGGTCCAAAAGCTATTCCCTTATAGATATACGTCTGATTCTGAACAGCGTGAAAACCCTGCCATAACAAATATATATATATATATATATATATACATTTAAGAATCGTTTCATGCTTAGCGTGCGTCTATCGAGTAATGGATGCACGCGGGGAGTTTGGAGAACACGAGAGAAGCGTAAGAGTTGCTCAAGGCGCAGCTCGATAGACGTACGCTAAGCATGAAACAATTCTTAATTGTAACATAGCACGCGCGCTAGTCCTATCTAATTCCTATTGCAGAAATCATTCATTTTCTTTCACGCTTCCCAAAAAATTCTCCTTTCTGTAATATCAAGAGACAGTATAGCACCTATACTTATGGCTCCCGGTCACAAAACGAATTCAATTCAAGATACTGTTGATAACATACAAAGCACTAAATGACAGGGCTCCAACCTATCTTGTTGAACTTCTTAGTCGATATACTCCAGCACGAAGACTCCGTTCATCAAATATCAATCTACTTGAGGTCCCAACAATTCGAACTAAAACGTATGGGCAAAGAACATTCTCCTACGCTGCACCGTATTTGTGGAATCAACTACCCGAATGCATAAAGTACGCTGAATCTGTTGACTCCTTTAAACCCTTATTGAAAACTTCTCTTTTCAAAAATTAAGCCACCAGATTTTTTGATATCGTACGTTGTCAAATATATGTATAACACGTAATACTTCGTTAGTTTAGATAGAGTAGCGATAATTGCATGTGTAGGATTTTTATTGAAATTTTGTTAATTGCAACTGTAAAGCGCATAGAGTTCAATTTTAATGCGCTATATAAGAACTTCTTATTAAATTATTAAATGAAATTAGAATAGTCCCCCACACCATTTTATCTTCAATTAAGTGTACAGCGAGACGCTCTCGCCAATAACAGTCATTTTCGATCGACTGTGAATTCTGGCCATAACATTCTTATCCGTTCTTTCAGATGTCGACGAATGTACCAAGGAATCACATGACTGTGACGCCAACGCCTACTGCAACAATACCATTGGTTCTTATCGATGCACGTGCAATCCCTGGTACCAAGGAAACGGAACAAGTTGCTATTTTCGTGAGTTTGAAAACTAATATTTAGACACGAGCGAACCAAGCAGTCTCCTTAACTCTACTTCGGTCATTATTTCTCACCTGGGGGGAGTGGGGAGGGGCGGCGGAGGATTTGGAATCACATGGTAGAATCACATGATTTTCAACAGATTAAAAGGAGGAATCAGCCCTAATGGATAGGCACTAAGAGGGGGGTGAGGACCATGAAAAAAAAAATACAGAAAAAAATTAGCAAAGCAGAGGGATCGATTTTTTTAGCTTTGGTTCCTGTTCAGACACGATAGAACATGATAAAATAATCAAATTTTCTTGTATGTTATCAAGAACAAGTGTGTAGGTTAGTGTGGCTGCCTCTTTCTCCAATGCTTCTTCTTTGGCAGCCTTTTGGACGCCTCCATCTACAGACTTTTGAACATCATCTTCCACTGACTCTTGGATTTTCCCCTCTGCTAACTCTCGGATAGTCTCCTCGTCCAATTCGTCGGCAGAGTACTCGTCCGAGCTTGGCTATTTAGGTTTTTTTCCTTTTAATTTGGATATATCAACAAAGTTGAAATGGTAAATTGGCCACCGTAACGATTACAAAAGCTGACGTTTCGAGCGTTAGCACTTCGTCGGAGCGACAAAGGGCTAACGACGAAGGGCTAACGACGAAGGGCTAGCGACGAAGGGCTAACGCTCGAAACGTCAGCTTTTGTAATCGTTACGGTGGCCAATTTACCATTTCAGCTTTGCTGATATATCCAAATTATTTCGTTACCCCCACCGACGCAGCCCCAAACAGTTTCTTTCGAAACTAGTAGCCTTTATTTTTTACGTTTAAACTGATTACCATTGCCTGCATGTTACGAGCAATGCCTGTATTAAAAAGGCTTTTTCCTCGCAACCAAAGGAGAGGGCAGAGATGAAGACGCTTAAACAATTTTCCGCATTGATGGTTGCGATGCTTGTAAGACTATTTTCATTTTTGATTATGTCAAACATCTCTGCAGCTAGCTCTAACTCTTGAGGTGAATTTTTGGAGAGGTAGGTATGCCCTCTGGGTTATTGTCAGCTTATTTGAAACTTCCTGAAATTCTGCTCGCAGTACCTTTACTCGTTCTTGAACTTCGTGAAAATATTTCAGCTCGTCACTCAGCAAAGGGTTTTGGAATATGGTCTTCTCTTCAGAGGAGGTTTTGTTTGCTGTCGATGAAAATAACAAATCTGCTGTCAATTTCAAGGTGTCAATTAAAGTGGCCATGCAAGACTCACATCACACTTGACTTTTGGTTCACTAGTTGCAAGGCCCCGTTGATCTCGACTCGGCCAATATGGTGGCGAAGAAAGCGAAATCGGTTACAGAAGAAGAGAATGAAACGCTTTTAGGTTTAGGGTTCTTTTTAAAGAAAAGAGAAGCCAGGATGATTTTTCCTTGCCAACTTGAGTCCAAGCTTGTGCTTATTTGTTTTTATCTTTGAATCTTTACACTCCTTGTCATATAAGACTCGATAGTTGCGATCAACCATGAAACACTTTTTATCAAAGACTACCTCCGCCATTTTGTTCAAAGGCTCAGACGTGGGCAAAAGTTGAGCGAGTGCTATAATTATCCAGACATAGCAAATTGTAGTAAATTTCCTTGTGCTTCTGCGGCATTTTCTTTTCCCTCAGGATAAGCGTTCGTAACCACAAAATAAGAACAAGAAAATGAAAATTTTTTTATCCCCTTGAGCTTACGCTTTCCCTTGTATTTATGCTTGCGTCGAGGCCGTTTTCACGGCGTGATAACAGGTGTTATACTTGCGTTTGTGCTTGCGTTGCTAGTGAAACCAGGCTTTTCAATCACCAAGATAGCGGATGCAACATGACGCGAAAAATTTCAAGCAGGGAAAAGCTGACCTTTTCTCTCTTTTTTGTTCATTTGTATAGGTGGCCTGAATAGTTCCGTTAGTCTTACCAGCCTCGACTACAAAAACTACACAGAAAAGCTGCTTTCTTATCTAGAGCCAGTCCTCCTTAGTTCAAAGCGAAGCAGGTTTGTGAGGTGTTGGCACGCTAAGACAGATGGCTGGGCGGCATCGACATTCCACAGCAACTGCAATGGGAGGGGACCCACAGTGACAATCATTAAAGCCGTTAACTCCATGTTTGGTGGCTACACTGATGTATCATGGAGCGGTAAGTATATCTTGGCCATGCAGCTTTTTTCGGTGCAGCGTTTTAGGGATTTAGAAAGGCAAGGAAATAAGGTAGTAAGACTGGATCAAGCTTGGTGTCTATAGCAGACAAAATTTCTCCTAAGCCCGTTTCTTGAAATTCTTTCATCTGGAGATTGACGTGTCCTGGTGACCAAGCAGTATAAGCAAGTTTTATAATGAACATATATATCGTTACTTCATATTACTGTAGCATTTGTTAAATTTACGATCCAAATATGTTCTATCCAAATCAAATATTCTCTTTCTTTACTGCATTTACTGACTGTCGCAAAACCAAAACCAAGTTAACTTTTATTCAACTGCCCGTTTAAAAAACGTGCCAATCAAAACAAAGGATAAGAAAAAAAGATGCCCAAGGCGCGAGAAAAACGCGATATACCAAGTCACGATTGGTTTAAGATTTTTCTCTCATTGGTTAAAAGCGATACCAAGGGCTTTCTCGATCAATCATTGAGCAGCGTTATGCACAAGGAGTCTCTAGTTTGTTTTGTTTGTAAGGCTAACGGTATTTGTAGTCGAAATGCTTTCAAAGTTTTCCAGTCAGCTCTAAAGGCACATACCATGTGTTTTAACTTGTCGACAGTAATTTTTAGGCCTTATGTTGGTTTTTATTCGTTCAAGGACCAAATGGATGAAACAGGTGCAATGTGGACGTGTAGCTTACAATATACAATGAGGGACTTTACTAAGCACCAAGAAGGCTCCAACTGAACTTCAATAATATTAGAAAAATATTGACAACCGCACTCGTAC
Organism: Stylophora pistillata; assembly: GCF_964205215.1. Classification (NCBI taxonomy): domain Eukaryota; kingdom Metazoa; phylum Cnidaria; class Anthozoa; order Scleractinia; family Pocilloporidae; genus Stylophora; species Stylophora pistillata. Next base: position 20,906,502 of record NC_142532.1, read on the forward strand.
ACTGCACAAAAAACACCGCCCTTGGAAGCAACTATTTTAGTTTGTCATTGTCTTTCACTTTATTTCCATTTTAATCATCTTTTCAGGTTCCTGTGTTTGGTCGTACGCCATCAAAGCCTTTTTATTCTCATTCAACAACACCAAAGGATACAATCCTGTGAAGCTGACACAATACCGATACCAGCAATACGCCATGTACAGATGTTCCTTCTACGGACCCACTTTTGGTAGAGGACATGACATCCACGTATCAAATGACGCAGGAATCAATCAATAATCTTATACTGAATGCGGCTACACATACTCCAACCCCCCGGGCTATTCGACGAGTGAACAATGTGGATTTTTCACAGGAAGTCGTCATTTTACTCCATCTGACATTGAAGTTTTCTTCGAAATAGGTAAATTATTGTTGAAAAAACACTTTAAAACCTGTTGCTAATATACGATGACTAAATACCTAAATTCTTATCCGTGGCAACGTTGAGCGATTTTAAGAGCGCATGCACTGAACCATATACAGCAGCAAAATACTATTCAGGTTATTGTGGCGACAGTGTCAATCGAATTGTTCCTGGGTATCGATCAGTGCATATCAACTAAATCAGAGAAGAAATTACTTGTTTTTGCATGTTCTGCCATTAAAAAACGCCATGAACAGATGTTCCTCTTACAGACCCACTTTTGGTGTGGGGCATGATATCCTGATCTACGATAATGCAACAGCAATCAACAATCTTATACTGAATGCGGCCAGACCTACTCCAATCCCCCAGGCTTTTCGGGCCAACATCGTGGATTTTTCACAGGAAGTCGTCATTTCACTCCATCTGAGATTGAGGTTTTCTTTGAAATAGGTAAATTAATGTACAAAAACACTTAGCAACCTGTCGTTGGTATACGAAAGATGAATACATAACCTTTAATCCGTGACAACGTTCAGCGACACTAAAAGTGCATGCGCTGAACCATAGTGCGAAATACTATTCAGGTTATTGTGACAACAGTGGCGATGGAATTATCTCAGTGTTTATCAACTAAATCAGGGAGGAAATTGCATGTTTTGCCATCAAATTTCAAGCAATGAGTCGAGTCAAATCCGGCTGAATTCGTTACTCTTTCGCTTTTCGTTTCTCCGTTTCACATACAATTAGGAATCTGTGCTTTTCGTGAAATTTAGTGGCTATATTTGCAGATTATATTCACGGGGTAATATTGATTTTAAATGGGATCACATGGTGAGCACCTTACGTTGTGAGTAAGTAGATCCGGGGCTCTATTCTTCGTGATAAACTCCCATGGTCGTGAAAGAAGGAATAACATTATTTTTGTTCTATGATGTCTGTAATTATAGTTCACATTCGAGTTTTGTTCACGAACACAGGTGGCCTTGGTGCATCTCATATTCTTGGAAGCCTGGACCCCAACAAATACTTGGGAAAGCTGATTTCGCTTTTAGACCCAGTTCTTCCCAGAGCATCCCGTACTGACTTTGCAAGGTGTTGTTACGCTCAGACTGACGGCTGGGCGGCATCGACATTCCACAGCAACTGCGATGGGAGGGGACCCACAGTGACAATCATCAAAGTGAACAATTATATCTTTGGCGGATATACTGACGTGTCCTGGGGCAGAGGTAGGTATATCAAATTTTTTACTGAAGAAAGAGACAAAAACGATTCTATCGGATTAATCATTCTTCCCCTACCGGTTTGAGGGAAGAGAAAGGGGAAGCGGGTGCTCCATGAAATTTTGAACGATTCTCCTTTACTATGAACCCCAAGCCTTTACCATTTCTTTTTCGTATTTTGGCCATCAGGATGTCTTCACACATATATAGTTCATGGATATGATTGCTAGTCGATACACATGCAGCACAAGATTACATCCATAAACATCTAGTAATGACAACACTAAGATCAAAGGCTTCTTTTGCATTAAGTCTCATTAAGTTTTAGTCCCTTTTCTTAGAGTAATCACTCAACCTAGCGGGCTTGGAATTAATTTTTTATCGGATATAATATTTTCGAAGCCTTATTCAGATGGTTGGATTTTTTTTCAGTTCTCGAACCCATTTTTAATTTTTTAATTATGTGCCTACATCTGAAGAAAGTAACAGATAACTTTGGGTAATGTTACATTTGGCCATTTTGAAAAAGACTGAGTTAAAATTTCGGGCCTGGATACGAATATAAAAATTTTAAAACAAATGTCACCAGGAGCCAATTAATGGGCTTTAGATGTCACCCAATAATTTGCCATGTCCATAGAAGCATTTTGTACCAATTCTATGCCCAAATTTGTAAAATCTCTCCTTCCCGCTAGCAAACATCTAGCCTGGAAAAACTCTCCGTCTAGTCTATGATAGGAAATGAACCCCCCTCCCCTCAAGGGGGTTTATGTTTTCTTCCAACTTCCAACGCACGACTACATTGTTCTTCTATTTCAGCTGGTTCTTGCGCAGGTTATTCTTCCGCCAGTAAAGCTTTCACCTTCTCTCTCTATAACGTCAAAGGATACAACCCTTGAGCATGTGCATGAGATGAAACGAATGGAGGGTCGTGGGTTCAAATCCCATCTGGGACTTGGATTTTTTTCCGACTATGCATTAAATCTGACATTTTAGTTTTCTTTCATCCCTTCTCTTAAAGACCACGAAATTCCTTGGGACCCTCCTTCTTCCCTCCCCCCCAGGTGACAAATAATGGCCGGTCCTTATCTCATTTCATTTTAGGTTCCTGTGGTTATTCTTCAGCCAGCAAAGCTTTTGTTTTCTCTCTCAACAACGTCAAAGAATACAATCCTGTGAAGCTGACACAACACCAAAACCAGCAACTCGCCATGTACAGATGTTCCACCTATGGGCCCACTTTTGGTGGGGGACATGACATCCGGATATACGATAACGCTAACAGCAATCAACATTCCTACACTGAGTGTGGCTACACTTACTCCAATCCCCCGGGCTATTCGGGCTGGAACTGTGGGTTTTTCACAGGAGCACTTCATTTTACCCCATCTGACATTGAAGTTTTCTTTGAAACAGGTACATTATTGAGATGCAATGAATATATGAAGTTCAGATATTTTGAACTGCGGTATTAGATACGTATGATGTGCGATCCTCGCAGTAGATAGTGCTATTATGCAATAGCGAAAATCAGACCTGAAAAAAATCAGGCCTGTAATCAACTCAACAGCCTGCTCCCAGTTGGCTTGTTAGCTCAATTGGTAGAGCGCTGCACTAGTATCGCAGAGGTCAGTGGTTCGAGTCCCGTACAGGCCTGATTTTTTTCAGGTCTGATTTTCGCTATTGCATAAATAGCGCTATCTACTGCGAGGATCGCACATCATACGTAGGTACATTATTGTTAAAAAAACACTTTGAACCTTGTCGATTACATACGATGACTAAATACCTAAACTCATTCGTGGTAAATAATACGTATAGACCCACCTTTGGCGCTGAGGGGGAATCATGATATCTTCATATCCAACGACGCTGGGAATCGCCAAAACTCTTACACCGCATGCGGTTACACGTACACGACGCCCTCAGGGTACTCAACTGGAAACTGTAGTTTTTTACAGGGGGGTTTTATTTTTCCCCAACGGACATCGAAGTATTCTATGAAACAGGTAATCAAGTAAAAGACACCTTTTCAAGGATAAAAAATTAGTAAGACGTGTGGCAAAGTCAATTCGTGGAATGTAGAATTATTTTCAAAAAGATGTGTTGCTGGAGTACGGATAGCTTACTTTTTTTCTAATTTTCTAATTTCAAAGAAATTTCTAAGCTTTTACGGTCTCTCTCGCAGCAATCCTTTAAGTTCGTCACACAACGCGTTGCGTAACGAGTCTGAGAAGACTAGTCTGAGCTGCCGCGATCCGTATGGTTTGTGGATATTAGATGAAAACGAAGTCGGTGGGGACACTTGAATGAACGATTGAGCTAAGAAACAAGTTTTACTCTCTCCGTTGTCTACAATACTGCCTGGTAGACGGGCTAGGAATTTTTTAACTAGCTGGACCAGTAATGTGAGATTATCTCGCGGGCCAAACGAGGGGTGATAAAATTATCCACTTTAGGCAACTCTGCCAATCAAATCCACAAGGATTGTTCTATTCATTTTTCCAACTGTAAGTTTTACTTTTCGTCTCCCTCCTCAGGCCTCGGTTTGTCTGACATACTTCGAAGCCTTGATTACAACAAGTACTTGAAAGTGCTGTTTTCGTATTTGGACCCAGTCCTTATCAGCAAAGAGCGCAGCAGGTTTGTGAGGTGTTGGCACGCAAAGACTGACGGCTGGGCAGCATCGACATTCCACAGCAACTGTGATGGGAGGGGACCCACAGTGACAATCATCAAGGTGAACAGCTATATCTTTGGTGGATATACTGACGTGTCCTGGACAAGCAGTGAGTAAAAAACAAGCAAGCATCTCTTACACGTAGAACAGATAACAAATCGATTAATCGTGGACTTTTCTTGTAGCAGTGAGTACATCTTAGAAACAAAACATATCACTGTAGACAGTAACAAGTGAAATCTCAAAGTAGACAAACTATCAAATAGCTTGAAACGCGTTTGAAACGCGTTTTAACCAAAGGTCTTGTTTGGGATTTGATTTGATTTTTGATGTTTCATTTTGATTTTATTTAACTCTGACATTCCCATTTCGTGTCATTCCTACATGTTTCGCTTTATCTATTATTCGTATTGGGGAGCTGAAACAACGGATGTTTAGTCCCTGATTACGCGTTGCCTTTAAATAATACTTTGGACCATATTTCAATTGCTCGTTTTTTTTAACAAATTAGGGTGCTCGGTTCTAGTTCGGCACATTAAATTCATCTTTAATAATTATCATCATAGATTTTTTTTCACATTCGCATAGTTTCAAACGTTTTTTACTAAAAACAGGTACCGGCGCGAAAATTCCCAATCATAAAACTGCTCCCTATCTTACAGTCCTCAAAGATAATCCAAAGAAAAACGAAAAAAAACAACATTAGCTATACACAGCCAAAAATACGAAATCATCAAATAAGTGACAAATTAATCCCGCCGCTTCAAATAATTTCTCCTTTTTTTTGAAGTTCCCCCCCGTTAGTGCCTGTCAATGAAGGTTAATATCCCCCCATTTCTCCTGAAAACCATGCGATCCTTCCCCCCAAAAAATCCTTCTCTACCCCTTCCTTTCGCTAGCTGACAAATAGTGACCAGTCCCTAACTCTTCTCAATTTAGGTCCCTGTGGTTATTCTTCAGCCAGCAAAGCTTTTGTTTTCTCTCTTTACAACGCCAATGGATACAATCCTGTGAAGCTGACACAATACCAAAACCAGCAACACTCCATGTACAGATGTTCCACTTATGGGCCCACTTTTGGTGGGGGACATGACATCCAGATATACGATAACGCTAACAGCAATCAAAATTCCTATACGTATTGCGGCCACACGTACTCCAACCCACCGGGCTATTCGACTGGAAGCTGTGGATTTTTCGCAGGAGCACATTCTTTTACTCCATCCGACACTGAAGTTTTCTTAGAAATAACAAACTAAACACTGCAAAACTATGCAGACTAAGTAAGTATGAAGTGTACATAGTAACAATGAATTTAAGCCGGTTAGTGCCTCTTCGCACAAGGCCTGGTCAACAGAACTAGCTCTGTTTCTAAGATCTCATCGCAAACTTGCGGTGTCTTTATGTGAGTAGCTGAGTTCAGTAGATGATCCAGACCTTGAGCTAACAGAGGGCCCAATTTTTTTATGTGTGTGTACCTGCTGGCTTTTCTTCCTTCTGCGATTTATTTTACCCAAAATAAGGCCTTGGTCAAACGGCGCAAGATAGGCGATGATAGTTGATTCTCTTCAAACTATCATCAACTATCACCAACTATCATTCGCATGGTCACACGGCCAAAAAAGGTCGTGATAGTTGATGATAGTTCACCGGCAGTCGCGCGAGCAAAGTCACGCGAGCAGCTAGTTCCAGGCTCTTTCTGCGTAAAATGTGAACACTAACATGGCTTCGCGTGAGTCAAACAAACTTGTTGAAGTATGAATTTATCACGACGAAAGAGGGCGGCAGCTTGCTTACTGGTAACCGATTTGTTGGAGGAATGTACGGAGGATGAGTCTGGAGAGCGTTGGTGGAAGAGAGGACGGACAAGGGAATGGATTAAACAGAGAAACGAAAGGGGGATGTTGAAATTGGTGGAAGAATTGCGAGTGGAGGACACTGCCGCTTAAAAGTAAATGTTGCGAATGAACTTTGAAACATTTCAGGAAATATTGACCGCTATCGGGCCTGAGATTAAACCGGGCCATTTTAAACGAGCCCGCCGATTTTCGGGGAAAACAGCTGACCAAAAACTATCATGAACTATCATACGCGTGGTCAAACGAGAAAAACTATCATCGACTATCATGAAGAATTTGAACAAGCTCAAAATCAATGATAGTTGGTGATAGTCGATGATAGTGCATGATAGTTGGTGGCCAACGGAAGCGCGCGCTTCAACTATCATCGACTATCATCAACTATCATCGACTATCATGCGCCGTTTGACCAGGGCTTAAGGGGAGGGGCCGGGCCCCCCTGGGCCCCTCCCCTAGATCGGCCACTAGAGACAGCTCAGTTACCGAGATGAATATTTTTAGAATTTCTATTTTTTTTTAAGATGCTGATGGCTAGTTAACGGATCACTGTGCATTTTTCATAAGAATACTTCATTTTACTCTACTGACCTTAAAGTCTTTTACGAAATAAGCCACTAAATACTGATCCGTACGAATTAAGCTATTTATGCCAAAAATGGGGCGGAGTGAATGTTAGTACTTCTTGTTGTGAACCTTGTCGATCAGGCTGACTTGGTTTCTGATCGAGATCTTTCCTTGTAAATTTTTCGGTTCAGAATATATCTTGGTTTTTGCAGGTGCATTTTTATGTTTCAAAAGCAACCAGGCTGGAATTACCTTTTAGTAAAGAATACAAAATTAGTCTCCGAACCGAACGAAGCTGGTCGCCAAGCTGGTAGTCAAATCAATTCTTGGCAATTTTAGTAATCTTAGTTCAGTTTTAAAAGCAATCCCAGGTTAAATTTAAGAATTTGTTCATGCTTAACGTGCGTATATCGAGTTATGGATGCACGCGGGAAGTTTAGAGAGCACGAAAATGCGCAAGAGTAGCTCGAGGCGCTGCCGAGAGCTACTCTAGCTTTTTGAGGCGACAATATTTGATCCAGTTAACCGATAACTGAATGAAAAGCTCAAAATAAACGGGGAAAATGGAGAAAATCAAAGCTAAATGGATTTGTGCCACTATAAAATGTTTGTATGTCTTTCGGCCAAAATTTTCCGTGGCTGGTCTTCCGACAAATTTGCGAAACGTGCAACTTGCGAGTTTTTTTCGGCTTTATTTTTGCGGCTGGTAGGATTAGGACCTGAGAGATCAATGCCGATAAAAAAATTGGGCCGTTCTTCGCTGGTTTCTTCCATATTAAAGAGAAGGAAAACTGCACCGCAGCTTAACAGGACGGCAACTCCGCAGCCGAGTAAAAAAGAAAAGCTCACGTCATCTTATTTACGCACGGGCGTGCGTAAATAAAGATTTTGTTCCTAGCGGCTCAATAGGACTTGGATAAGGCAAGCACGCGCGCTATGTTATAACGATGTTTTAGGTTTCATGAGGTTTTTTAATCGATATTTTATGAAAATCTAGCAAATCACTTAATTGCGAAAGATATCTTGATAAATTTTTAAAAAAGCACTCCAAGCACTATATAGGTTTAAGCTGTTTTCAATGGCTTAGAAACTTTATTCTGAAAGTATATCAGTGAGGCATGGAACTTACAGAAAAAAAAATTGATATTTAGGACTTAGAGGTAAAAGCTGGACTGTTCAGTGGGTGTCAGTTTACTTTCACAGCTTTTAAAAACTTCCTCAGACATTTTTTTGTGTTTAATTGATTATTTCGTCCTTTAAAAATAGCGAAGATAATAGAAGTCCTTTGATTGGTGGAAAATTTCTCGTCTACAGTATAAACGTCCGTGGTTTTAGTTACAAAACCGACAGACTGCATATTCTGTCAGTTTACTGGCGTAAGTAATCTCTATAGAATATATGTTGGTAGAACGCTCGAAACGTTTGTAGATCACGAGCAGTTAAGGAGTGATTTACAATTTTTCTCTTCTTCTTCTTCCAAAATCCTGCGTTGGTTGTTAGGGCAACGAACCGATAGAACGAGCAGTCTAATGTACAAAAAAGAAAGCGCATTTTGCCCGAGTCAGGCCGTGGCTGAGCTTAGGGCGCCTTCATTAAGAAAACTCTCCAATTTGAACATCATGCTGTGGGTGTGAAATTCTTAGGCTGTAGAGCATTCGAAGTAACGGTTTTTAGAATTAGGAAACACCTTAAGTCTATGCTCTTACCCTGTTGTAGATGAGGAATTCGTAGCTCGCACCGCCGTCGTGCACTTTCATTTGCTTCGCATGTGCAGTTCTATTTGTATCGCACGTGTAATCAGGCTCTACTCACATTAGCGCCTCTCTCTACCTGGAAGTGTAAATGGGTACCTGCAAAATGCAGGAGTCAAACAAACTTGACGAAAGGGTTTCCAAATTACCCTTCGCGGAAGGATGGACCTTTACGTAGGTTGAGGGTCTCAATACACCTTTGCCATAATGGCGGAAAACCCGCTTGAGGTGTGAGACTGGTTATGAATAATTTCACGAAAGCGAGGCCACCCGGGCAACACATGGCAACGCGAATACAAACTCTCACAATTCCTCGAGCTTTTTAACCGAAAATGACATTCTTGGAGCTTCCTTAGGAGATAGAAATCTCTCCCAATTCAAGACTGAGGACTTGAGACTATGGTTTAAGGGCAGAGGTGACCCAGCGAGAGGTTTAAAGACAAAAGCAGAGCTAGTGAAAAGGCTAGTTTCGAGCACAAGATGCTTACTTCGAGGTGTTTTGATTGCTTGAGAAAATTGTCAATTGTGATTACTTACCCTTAAATTGACCTAATTTCTTATACTTTAGGGTCCTTTAATACATCAAGAGCGTAAAGGATAAAAATATCATTGATCCTGATCCTAATAATCGTTATTCTAAACGAAAACAACTACGCTCGGCAAACAACACAAGTTCACACTCCACCGCTAAACGACATGTTCCCGTCAAGTTCCCTGAATCTAGTATGTGGAGCTACTCACTTCAGAAGATGCCTCTGTTTACCAGAGCGCAATTAAACAATCATATAACACGTTCTGGGGTCTAGATAATCGTAGATTTGCATTAAAACAGCGTTGTCAGGAAACGAAGTGTAGAAGGACACAGCAGATTGTCGGCGCGAAATCTTTCAATAGAAAAAAGTCTACTTTTTAAACATTTATTCTTCTTTGAAATGCTTTCTATTTCTCTTTAGAGCTCTTCTATTCTCATTTCATACTGTTCCACAAGCGCGACAACACTCTGATCACTCTGAATACATGCATCCTTCGACTCGATCAAATCGGTCTGAGTTTCGACATCTTTTCTCTTTGCCTCATTTTCGACATTCTTTTCATTAGATTCTACAGTTGTAATCTGACTCTCTAGCTGTTCATTCGATTTATCATTTACGCTGCTTTCCGAGTGTGCACACCACGAATAAAGCCCTGGATGATTGATGAGTAGTTGCTTTACTAGTGAATCTTTGAGGTTGAGGCTTCCTTTTGCGCGGCGAAGTACAGCATTGGTTTGAAGGCATATTTTTTCCCGCAACACTTTTCTTCAAGTCTTCCATTTTAAAATGGTGCGAGCAGACCATGGTTGAGTCCAATACTTTGAAGCTTTTTCCTTCCTCTCGACGGATTGCATGAAGCCATTGCTTTCTCGCGAGTTTTTCTTTGGGAAACTTGAAGTAGGATATTTATTAACCGTTTACGTCGCGATATCCCCTAGTAGTCCATGAAGGAACACAGCAGTGGCATGGCATTGTACATATTAACTTGAGCCTTAGCTATATTAGCAGTCGATTCTTTGAGAAATAAAGTTTTTTGGATTAATAAATTAATAAATTGTGCCAGAAACTTTTTGACAAGCGCTCACAAGTGCACAAATCCATGCCCGGGTGGCCTCGTCCCTATGCACTAGTTTTAGTCTTCACTCGGCCGCCGCCATTATGGCAAAGGTGTATGGGGTGAAGGCTTTTATGGCCAACAGTTAAAAAATTTTTGGTCATTTTAAGGCTAACGGTTAGCTTCCTTCTTTTGTGGTTAGAAGAAATACCTTTTTTCACGACAAATGGTTAAAATTCGTCAACTTGGCCGTTTTACTGTTAACGGTTAACCACATTGAGACCCTCTGGATTCAATGCTGGAAAGAGTAGCATGGAAATGTTATGACTAAGTAACATGAACATCTTTTTTTTTCAGTTCCTTAGAGCTAAATTATGATATATATATAAACCCCGATGAGTGGGCAACCACGAAACGGGCTTGTAGGAATGAGCTTGTAGTTAATTTGTCTTTATCCTCCCCCAATATATACATCGCTCTACTTCTGTGTATTGAGCACTGTTTTACGAAAGTCAAAATTTTACACTTTTTAGATATATATACATACGTATGCGTCATTTTAAAAGGTTAATCAATAATTTTTTAACGTTGAGATATATTTAGTGAAAATAAGACCTGAAAAAAATTTCAGGCCTGTACGGGATTCGAACCACTGACCTCTGCGATACTAGTGCAGCGCTCTACCAATTGAGCTAACAAGCCAACTGGGAGCAGGCCATCAAATTAATTCGACATAAACCCGTAGATGATAAATCAAACAACAACAAACATATGAAACATATGTATGAACTGCGGTTATGAGACGTATATGTGAACGATCCTTCGCAGTAAAGCACTATTTGAGCAATAGTGAAAATCAGACCTGAAAAAAATTTCAGGTCTGATTTTCACTATTGCTGATTTTCACTATTGCTCAAATAGTGCTTTACTGCGAAGGATCGTTCACATATACGTCTCATAACCGCAGTTCATACATATGTTTCATATGTTTGTTGTTGTTTGATTTATCATCTACGGGTTTATGTCGAATTAATTTGATGGCCTGCTCCCAGTTGGCTTGTTAGCTCAATTGGTAGAGCGCTGCACTAGTATCGCAGAGGTCAGTGGTTCGAATCCCGTACAGGCCTGAAATTTTTTTCAGGTCTGATTTTCACTATTGCTCAAATAGTGCTTTACTGCGAAGGATCGTTCACATATACGTCTCATAACCGCAGTTCATACATATGTTTCATATGTTTGTTGTTGTTGAGATATATTGTTAGCTTGGATGTCCGACCGCGAGAGGGGGAATGTTTTGCTTCACAGAAGTTAAACACTCGCTGCTTGCGATATGTTTCTGTAAGAACTTTCAGAAAGAAAAATTGCTTTTCTCCATTTTAGACGATTACAGAGACAACGATACAAAGCCGTGGTTCAATTTTATTTTCCAGTTTTTTCTAACATCTCTATTATACATTATCATAACCAAAAGCAAAAGAAATGATTATTTCAAACAAGAATATAACCATCGAACCTTACTATAAAGAACATGTCACCCAAGTTTTAACTTCTTGTTTAACTTATTTAATCATTAAGCCTGACCAGACTGTTAGATTTTAGTCTTTCAGCGAAGCGGCTAGGATCTTGAAAGGTCATAATCCTGTTTTAAGGAAACATTCTAAAACAGTATTAATTAATAGCTCTAGGGGAGGTTGGAGGTGGATAGAAGACTTAAGAAGTCGGTTCCAGTCTCCAGTTAATAAAGACGAGCGAAAGAGCGAGTAAACCGCAGCGGTTGTAGTTCTCAGGGAAACAGCTGGCCGCAGTTTCTCGTGGGCCCGATATTACGCTTGTTTCTAGACTGAATGAGAACCGTGTTATGGATTGAGAGATACCGAGTTTTAAAATCCACGTTTAGCTTTACCTGCGAAAGACCGTTATTTGAGATGTGTATTTTCGGAAAGGTACTCTTCTGTTCCCTTCAGACAGCAGACTCGCAATCTGTACAGCAGTCTGAGCACTTCGACGTCACACGATTAATCCCAGAGTAAATTAATGACGGTTTCGATCGACAGTACACCGAATCTATTGTACGTCTTGATGGGATTGAAATGAAGAAGAAACTGATTAAATATGAGCGGGAGTAATCAAAATAGTTGTCTTCTTAGTCTTCAAAACCAAGAAAGGAAGACAGCCGGTTGAAAACTAACAGAGCGCCATAAACATTTCTGAAAAAGGGCTGAACTAGATTTCATGTCATCTACACTGATTAGAGTGTACACGATAAACGCCACACCTCGCAGTTGATGGTAAACGTAGATTGAAAGTTCTGTGGAAATCCCCTTTATATTTAACATGTATTTAACACACCATAACTTGAAAAACTGCTTAACAAATTGTATGGAAAAAACTTTGTCGGACGATTGATTCTTTTGACCCCATTTGTTCTCAATACATAAAGTACATATGAACCCTTGGTCGGTCGATAAGTTTTTAGTCATACAAAGATGTGGTCTGATAAAATTTTTGAAGTTATCAGGACCATTCAATTCATATCCGCTGACCATATCTGTGCCTGACTTTAGGGTTAGCGGTTTTTATGTCAGAAATCAATCGTAATCCTTTGAATGTAAATAAAACTCAATTAACCACCATTGTTTAACCATTGTGATATAACCTTCGTCCTTAGTTGTGAACGATTGAAGCAGAACAAATTTAGTTCGAGAATCCCAAAGTCAAATGTTTGCACGGGCATATCGCTCTCCGAATCAAACGAGTGGGCAAAGTTTCCCGATCCTCGGTCCAGTTTCACGTTTTCCACGCTTACTGTTTTGTTCTTCCATGCGCCTGTCCACAGTTCAATTTTCCCCGCGCTTATCACCATTTCAGAGTTTCCTGGCAATAAATAAATCAATAGTTGTATCAGTTCACAGCAATCCCATGCATCATTCCCCAGCTGGTGCCGAAGTAACACGCGCACGATTTCCCGCCGTTTTGTTTGACCAATCATTCAGCTGACAAACAACCTTGTTACTTGGCGCGTGCTCATTTGAATTGACCACCGTAGCAGAAAATCACCCGTCAGGAAGAAATTCTCTTTGCAAAGATCAAAGAAACCAACTTGCTGGGAAACTCAAAGAGCCTTAATCGCTTTATATTTTTTTTTTTTTGATGTGTCGTTTGGATCAGCAGAGTTAGAAATAGAGACCGAGACACAAAACGCTCTCAATAACTGTTCAACTATTTTTGCTTTTGCTTTTAATTTGTCTCCCACAAAAAATATCTATTTTATTCTCACTCGCAAAGAGTCACTGCTGTAAAAACTATTGAAAAATTTCGAGGGCAAGTTCGCTAACTGAATCAAGGCTGAAATATTCGAGCCGTTGTCGAGAATTCGCTGGGCAAAAACTTTTAAGTTACTAAATAAAGTACTGCTTACAATTGTCAAATAGATGATCACACTGGGATTTCATCCAGAAAATTACGAATTTGAACCACCTTGTAACTAAGAACCACATAAGATTACTACTTGGTAGGTGTGATCATTAGACGTAATTTGCCGCCACCACCGGGAGAAAATGTTGGACAAACAAATTCAGAAAAAAGGTTGAGTTCTCATTGAAGGTAGGTATCGTCCTGACGTATGCTCACTTTCTCCTATTTAACATCCAAAGAACGTATGACAGATCCGTGAAGGAATTCATATCTTAATCAGTTGACTCAAGCATTGAGAGTTTGCCGTTTGAAGTTTACAAAAATCTGCTGTTATTCTTGCAAAAATCATTAACTCTGATCATAGGGAAACACAATTTCTGACTGATTTCGAATTAAGATCACTCTTCGTCATTGAAAAATGACGTCATCAGTAAATGCACCCGCAAATCTGAAATCGTCATTGGTCAGTACACAGTACATTCTTTGAGGACAAGGATGCGACAAGGGGCGGGGATGGGGAATTGATGCTAACATAATGCACTCCCGACCGGTGGGGGATGGGAAGTCTTGAGCTGGTAGGGCTGGTTGCCATTGTTGACAAAGATAAAGTAAAAATGAGGAAATAACGTAGCGTAATTTAACTACATGACAATATCCGATGTCGTTTTAACTTGACGAAGCTCTCACCAACATTTAAATTACTGAAAAGAAAGCGAATTCAACTCCTATGACTGAGACAGCCTTTCCATAAAGCGCACTTCCTAATATACACTGGGTCGGAAAGGGAAGTAATACCTAAAATCGACATGCGTCACAAAATGATTGTCACGATGTAATTCGGAGAAATGAAATGGTTAAGTGAACATGGAGATGACTAATGCAACATGACTCGAAAACTTAAAGGTAGGGCGCCCTTACCTTTCCTCTATTTTTTGTTTATTTGTACAGGTGGCCTGAATAGTTCCGTTATTCTTACCAGCCTCGACTACAAAAACTACACAGAAAAGCTGCTTTCTTATCTAGAGCCAGTCCTCCTTAGCTCAAAGCGGAGCAGGTTTGTGAGGTGTTGGCACGCTAAGACAGACGGCTGGGCGGCATCGACATTCCACAACAACTGCGATGGGAGGGGACCCAGAAAATATTTTGTTACGTGCACGAATGACCAACAAACGTCCGCTAACAAAGCATATATGAAAATAGACTCCCGAGTACGATATATGGCACGCAACAAAAATGTAACTACAAGCAGTTACCCATTTCAACTATTATTTAATTAGTTTTACATTGCCTAATTTACTTAGGTTAAAGATTAAGTTAAGCAGTTCATAAAGCAGGCTTACAATCTTTCATGCCGTGTAAGTCTTCGTCGTCTTTATCAACTTCCAATTCCAACATCCGCCGACTGAAGACCACAGCGCTTGGCTTTCTTGATTTATCGCATTCTTTCCTGGTACACAAACTCTTCCGGAGGACTCCATAGGAAACTCTGTATTCCCTATCTTCTTCCTCTCTCGACTATCGTCTTTTTCATCTCTTTCTTCTCTCCGGATATCGCAAGGTCAAAAGGTCATAGCCTCGTCATATCATAGCTTCCAAAAGTTTAGTCAGCAAGCCACGAGGGTAAGCCCTCGGGCAAATCTCTTTTGTACTTCTCACAAGCCAGCTTTTATACATTTACTCTAGTTATCTAGAATGTTCTATTACTATTTATAGCGTATTACAAGTTGTACTATTTTTGGAAACTGCTGAGTCACATGAAAGAAGTTTCTGGAATATTACAGATTGAATATTGCCAGGAATGTGCTGCAGTTAGGAAAACCTGTATAAAAAGCTATGTTCTCATCCGACTTCAAATTATCCAACTTGAAAAGCTTTGCTTCAGCATCTTGTAATTTTTTCTCGAGTAGACTGCATTTCTTTTCCATCCTCTCTTTCTCGGCTTCATGATTAAACAGAGTTTCGAGAGCTTCACGACGCTCTGACCAGAGTTCAGCCATGAGGTGTCTGTTCGCCTTTTCTTGTTGCTGTTTCGCTATTTGAAGTTCATTAAGCTGAATTTGAAGTTTCGATACTTCTTCTTTCAATTTTGTATTGTCTCTCCTGTACTCTGCGAGTAGTTCCTCTATCGGTGGTCAGCGGTATAATGGCGGTCGGACGTGTGTTTGGCGTCCCCGTACTTTTGCTAAATTTGTTCTGCTTTCTGTCAAATCCTGGTCAAAACTCAGGTTGGAACCGCTTTCTAAGTGACTCAGCTTTCCAGCTGAGAATTTTTGTGTCTCCTAGAGAAAATTTTGCACCGAAATTGCAGCCTTTCCCGACGTGTGAGCTCGTCCGCCATTTTGTCTCTGCTCCACGTGGTGGAAGATATCTTGGCTCGAGGACATACTACTATGCCAACTCCGACACAAGTTTTCAACAAAGTCGTCTCCTTAGAAGCGGCGATGTTTCCCTCAATCCTGGTCCGAGCTCCACTCCTCCAAAGTGCCCTGTTTGTTTGAAGACCGTCGCTTGCAACCACAGAGCCGTGATTTGTGACCAGTGTGAAAAATGGTGCCATATCCGATGCGGCAACATCAAGCCCAATGATTACAAAAACTTGCAACGCCTGACAACCTTCGAGTGGTCTTGTCCTCGCTGCCAACAATCCACTGAGATTACTGCAAATATCCCCCGAAATGAATCCCCACTTACAACTACTACCTCGAATGTAAACGACACCAAGCTTACAGAATCCCAGGAAGATCCTTTTCTCGTGCTTAAACAAACAGTTGGCGATAAGAACCTTAAGATTGGTCATCTCAACATCAATGGCCTTATAAACTAGCTGAGTGAGGTCCAGCACCTCTTGTACGAGATCAAGTTTGACCTTCTTGGTATTACTGAGACCCACCTTAACTCAAGTGTGTCAGACGATTGGATCAGAATTTCTGGATATAAATTTGTGAGAAGGGATCGTGGTTCCTGTGGAGGTGGTGTTCTGATATATTTTAAAGAATATCTTACTGTATACCCTTCTGTTTCTTGGGAAAGACCAAATTTAGAAGCATCATGGCTGAACATCACCATGAGATCTCAATCCTTCCTTGTTGGCTGTGTCTACAGACCACCCGATGACTCCTCCTTTTTCGACTCTTTCAGAGACCTGATTTCTAATATCTGGCTGAAAAGAAAAAATGTAATACTTGTTGGCGACTTCAACTCTGATATGTTGCACAAACCTAACAATAGGGAATCCGAATATGGAAAACGCCTACGAGGGATTCTATGTAGCTGTGGACTAAAGAACATTATCAACAGCCCAACCCGTATTACTGTCACCTCCAAGTCACTTATTGACCTCGTGATCACTAGTCAACCCTCAAAAATCCAAACCTCTGGCTCCATCGACCTGGGTATCTCTGACCACCACCTAATATTCGCAGTCTTCAAAGTTACAAGAGGTAATGCAAAACCCAAAGTTATCCCAACCAGGAATTATAAATCACTAGGCACAAGGCAACTTAGAAGTGACTTCGACCGGGCTCCCTGGCATATAACTAGTTTATTCGACGACATCGATGAAAGTGTAGACGCTTGGCAATGTCTATACAATGAAATATTACATCACCACCTACCCCCACGAGATGCTAAAATAAGAGATAAGTCTCTTCCTTGGATCAACACCTCCATCAGGAAAGAAATGAACAAAAGATACAAGCTCCTAAAAAAGGCAGTCATCAGGCGACCCCGAATTATGGGGTCTCTACAAACAGAAGCGATATGAGGTTAAGAAGCTACTAAGAAGTGCTGAAGCTGATTATTGGCAAAAATTATTCAATGAAGCTACTGATTCTAATGAATTTTGGAAATTGACCAACCAAGTCTTGAGGATACACAAAGTTAAAAACATTGGTCCAATCTGTGATCACAACGAGGAGATGATAACCCATGATTTAGAGAAGACAGAGTATTTTAATGACTTTTTTGTGAATGTCAGCAAAGACCTCACTAAGCAACTTGACCCTTTGAACTTGTCATCTATAAACACCTTTATCACTAGAGTCACTCCTACCAGGGACAAAACTGACATGAGCTGGGAACTGGTAAAAAACAAACTGACTAAAACTGCTAACCCCAAGAAGGCTACTGGTCCAGACCAAGTATCCCCCAGGGTCCTCTCCATGATTGGTGACCCTGTTATCCACAGTCTTTTACCAATCTTCAGGAAAAGTATATGTGACGCATCTTTCCCTTCAAGCTGGAAATTATCACGCGTTAACCCCATATTTAAGAAAGGCTCACCAACAGAAGCGAACAACTACAGACCTATCTCCCTCCTCAGTATCCCTGGGAAAATCTTAGAAGATGTTGTCAGTGATACCCTGAACAACCATTTGCACACACAAGGCTTGTTATCTCATAGACAGTGGGGTTTTCGGAAAAAATTATTCAACTGAAAGCCTCTTACTTCACCTAACAGAGACCTGGAAAAATGCGCTGGACAAGGGCCTAAAAGTGGGCGTGCTTTTTATTGACTTTCGAAAAGCATTCGACACAGTGAACCATACCATCCTTCTAGAGAAGCTAAAGGCAATTGGGATATCTGGCGATTTGCATTCGTGGCTTACCGATTACATGTCTGCACGTAAACAATTTGTCCAAATATCAGGATATCAGTCCGAGCACAAAACCATCACACATGGAGTTCCCCAAGGCTCAATACTAGGGCCAAAATTATTTTCAATATTTGTAAACGATCTTCCAGAATCAATAACTAGTGGTGAATTATTTATGTTTGCCGATGATACCACTATTTTTACAATTGGAAACAACATCGACGATATCATCTTAACACTCCAGTCTGTACTAGACCAGCTGTACACCTGGTGTCAATCAAACAGATTAATCGCCAA